>NC_141760.1:0-172500 GCF_982258835.1 Parasteatoda tepidariorum
GAAGCTCCCGTCTCCGATGTATACCTCCTCTATAACATTACAGGTGGTATTTCCTATGTAAAAAAGCAAGATTATCTCCATTTTGCTCATCATTGGTGCTTACAAAATACATTTATAGCTTGCACGTTGGATTTGGCATCGGCCGAATGTCATTCTGTGGTTTTGGATTTGGATTTCCATGCGGATGGCCAAACGACTGAATCCTTGTTCGATATCATTCTTCCTGAGATTCATTCCACCCTCAAAATGACATTTTTGACACACGTTAACCATTTTACATATATTATTGCTGCTCGATCCGACGGGCATGGTGTTCACGTTCATTTACCTGAATTTCTCATATCACACGACGATTACATACTGTTGTGTGAATCTTTGAAACCCATCTTACGATATTCCATTGTAAACAGGGGAACCTATACGCTCGATATTTTGCAAAACATGACACTTGCGGGATCAGCCAAACCCGACACACAACCCTACATGGCGCTTCAAATACATTACGTGGACGAGAAAAATGAATACATGATTGATTTCAGTAAGCCGTTGGATGTTCAACTGGAAAAAATTAAAAAATCATTTAAACGCGTCAAATACAATCTAGAGTCGTATTTTCGCAAATTTCTGTTTGTCGAAAGGCAACAGATTCGACAACACATTTTGAATTTTATGATGCCCGTCGCAACACCCTTCCCTGCCTTGTATAAATTGTCCTACCCGACCCTGATTGGATGCATTCCAAATGAATCGAGTGATTTTCAAGCCATTTGTTCATTTTCATACAAGAGTTCTTCGGCCATGGGATACATTTTCAAAGGGAAAAAACTATTGTTTGACGGCACTCATTTCTTGAAAAGCCATCATTATTTACATTTCAATACATTTTTATTAAGCAATTTCGAAACCAATAACGCCGCCTTAAAGAGTTGGTACGAGCGCGGAGCACGTTTGACACCCAACTCTACCAATGTCAATCCCATTTTTCATAAAATGAATCAAGGATTGCGAGAAAATAACGACAGGTTTGTAAGAGATTCCAATCCCATCAAGACCATCATGGAGTTTAACGACGGTATTTACTTTTTACCCATGTTTTATGCATTGTGCAAATGCTTAAACACTTCCTCTGTGGTGATGGTGGCGCATTTAAAAGGAACCTTGGACAAGGATTTTTTTCCGCTCTTGGATCGCATGGAACTGGTGGATGTGGAACACACCAACGTTACCATGAAGGATTTCACAGAAGAAACCATCTATTTTTGTGGCAACAATTTGTGCAATCGCTACGTCCGCAACAAGGACAAGCTCAAGCAAATTGTGACCGATTCACAGCGGGCCATTCTGAGTGTGACGACGCCACAGCAAATGGTGGAGCTGTATCGACGCATCCAAGAGAGTCACTTTCCCATCAAGGTGTTGCGCATGCTCAATTCGTTGCGAAAACCATCGACGTACATTTGGAATTATTTGATTGAATCGTGGAAAGAAATTTCGAGCGAAAGTGAAAAGGAATCGCACCTGAGCAATTTGTGGCAATCCATCGTTTCGTGGTTGCAAGAGTACAAGAGGTGTGGCAAATTGGGTGGACCCGACGATGAAACGATTCAGAAATTTAACCTCAGGGCAGTGACGTCCACCATTACAAGTGATTCGAATCTGGAACAGAAATACATTCAAATGGATCGTCACAAGTGGTTTATCCGTTTACAGGACGGTTTACTAGACATCTTGACTGGACACATTGGAGCTACGGTACCCGAGTTGTTTTTATCCGATAAGCGTCTCGGCATCGACGTTTCCAGGCAAGAAATGATCAAATTGTATCACAACTCTCCCGATTTGGAAAAATTGTACGAATTGATGACTGACAAATTTTTCTTTTTAAAATATTTAAAAGCGTTGTTTACGGATCGGACGGACGATTTGTTTGACACGTTACACGAAATGATTCAAGAAGAAATGTCGCACATTGCTTACGATCCCTATGCCAAATCCATGATGCATTTTTACGTTCATTTGTGTAAGTACACTGCATTTGAACACGATTTGCTCATGTACTTGTGCGATGTGTTGGCGAGCATTTTCATTGCCACCAATTATGAGAGAAAATTTTTCGTGTGCAAAGGCAAAACATCCAACGGAAAGAGCAAACTCTTTGAGATTCTGGGCCGCGTGTTTGGAGGCTATTACCATTGTATCCAATCGGACAATTTGAAACCCAGCAATGCCGCGGGTAACGCGACTCCCGACTTGGCTTCGACCATTTTCAACTGTCGCATCGTGACATCCGAAGAACTGGAAGGTAAATTGAACGAAAATCGTGTCAAACAAATCACGGGAAATTCTTGCGTCACCTTTCGAAACATGTATGAGGCCAGTCAAGGAGGCATACCCACTGCCAAGCTGTTTACGTCGACCAACAACGTACCAGATTGTCAAGCCACTGAAGCATTTCAAGATCGCGTCACAGCCATTCCCTTTTTGTCGCGATTTGTCAACAAGCCACCGAAAACAACTTCGGAACAAGTGCAGCTGAATCGATATGGAAAAGATGAATATGCCGTCGAAAGATCATTTGTGGGATGTTTTTTAATACTCTTGTATCACTTGAAAAAACACATGAGTATTAAAGATGGGTTGCTGCATTATCGAGACGAGCCACCCAGTGTAGTGGAATATACTCAAATGTATTTGTTTAATACGGATGTTTACAATCAGTTTAAAACGCATATGGATGTGCAAATGAGCGATGATCACATTACCACCATGACGGATCTTCGATCAGCTGTGCGTCAATTTCTGAAAAATACCAAAAATAACACAACTCCAGAGGCAGATTTAATTGTAAAGTTTGAGGAGGAATTTAGCGAATACCGTAAATCTGATTTACAATTGGGATCGGTACGTCACAATAGTATATTGGATCAAGAGGATGAGCCCTTGACATTTGAAAACAGTATCTTGCAAGAAGAAAACAAAAGCAAAAGAAGCGCAACGTTTGAAGATTTGACAAACAAAAAACGAAAAGTGGAATCTGCAATTGTGTATTATGATCACATCATCATTAGAAACTTGCGTAGGACAATAGAATCCTAAAATCCATTTGCAAGGGGTGAGAGTTTCAAAACATCCCGATGAGCACAAAAATTATTGAGACTCGACAGCATTTAGAAAACTACTCAAGGGCACAAGACAACAATTCTATAAAAAAAAAAAAAAAAAAAAAAAAAAAAAAAAAAAAAAAAAAAATTTTTTTTTTTTTTTTTTTTTTTTTTTTTTTTTTTTTTTTTTTTTTTTTTTTTTTTTTTTTTTTTTTTTGACATTGTGCTTTTAAGGCGAGTCTCAATGTTCTCACCTCATCAGAATTTTTTGGAGCTGTCGCAACTTGCAAAATTTAAATGATGAAGAATTTGGATAATCTCTCGATGCCAAGACAACGCAAATATTAAACAACACATCGCAGGCAACAAGGGATTAAGGAGGGTTGAGATAACGTCAACCGGCATATGCAATCACACAACATTTCGAGACCTGCTGGCAACTCTGAACCACGTACATACACGCCGTTACCTGTAGAGTCTTTGCAATAGAGATAAGGAGTATCATCTTTTACGTACTCTAGCAAAAAATTCCAAGGAATCATTGAAATACCTTTATGATTTTTTGCCAAATACGGCGTACCATCGCTTTTTCGCAATAAAAACGGTTTCCCTTCATGCAATAAGTAATACTCGTTACCGTGTTTGTCCACCGGATAACGCTGTGTGCCGTCATACATTTTTGCAATTTTGACACTTTGTCCTTGTTGTATTAAACAACTTTTCTTGTTTCGAAGAGGATAATACTCGTTTCCATCAACGTCACTAGCGTAAAACTCTTCAAACCGCTTGTCACGAGCAAATATATAATCTTGACAGTCTGGATATATTTGGTTTCCGTACTTGTCACGGGCATACACCTCACCACCTAATCTCTTTAAAAAACCCTTCTTATCTTTGGAATAATACTCGGAACCATTTCTTCGTCGTCGATAACGTTCCATGGCGATTGATAATTACAAGATATCTCTCTTGTCTTTACAAGATTGTCCTATTCAATACCATCCTGAGGATGTAATTGAAATTTTAAAAGCATGGCGCAAGAGTCACACCAACGAAACCAAATGTTTAGTTTGCAAAGATACATTAAAATTTACAAAGGTGTCGTGGACAGTATGTTGTAAGCAGTTTTATTATGATGGTAGTATTCGGTCCTACCCCGTCCAATCGATTGCAGTCCCCACGCCTGGGTATACGTTTGCTTTACCCGTGTTGAAACGCACGTTGGACAAGTTTCGTATAGTATCGAATCAAGATTTTTTAATTCTTCCCGATCCCATTTATTGGCAAGTCAAATCCACACTCACGTATGAAAAAGTCATGAAATTTGTACAAGGTAAACCCATGACGCAACGCACCAAAGTGGTTCAACCCAAGGTAAAAGTAGACAAAATGTTGATGGATATCTTGGAAACGCCATTGAATTACGGGAGCATAGCACGCAGATCGGGTGGCAAATACACCATCATGAGATATCATGGATTTGGCAAGCGATGCACCTTGTCCATGCGGGGCATGATTGTTCCGGACGCCACGTTACGGCCCAACGAAATCCGATTACCTATCCACATTGTAAAATCATTCAACTTGCATAAGAAATGGATCATTTTGAATCGTATGCCCTCCCTACAACCCGGTAATTTTGTAGGGTTGTACGTTTCGTCTCCTGGATGGGAATATGATTGTTTTGGAATTCCATTAACTATTTTGCAAGCTATTAATGGTGATTTCGATGGGGATGAATGCAACTTGTACGTGATACCCAATGGTTTGTCGCAAGCCGAAGCCGCCACCATTTTAAATTCCGAATATTCTTTGGGTTGTTTTGTCATGCAGGGCCCAAAGCTGACGCCCAACCAGGACATGCTGGTGGTCTATTTCTTAAAGTATGAGGAGATTGATTTTTTACCTTTCAAGGCGAAAAATTTACATACTACGTTTAAAGTGTTGTACGACCATTATGGATCCCAGAAAACGTTTGAATACATTGACCGTCTGAGATTATTTTATTTGGAGGTGTTGCAAAACGAAATATGTTTCGGTTTGACGCTGAAAGAAATGGACATGTTGAGCGAGTTTGGAAGGGGATCTTTTGAAACGTTTAAGCAAAAAGCTGAAGAAACCAATGGATGTCTGGTGTCTATGGTTAAATCGGGTGCCAAAGGCAGTTATGAACACTTGTATCAAATGTTTGGGTGCATTGGTTATCAGGAAGACATGTACGTTAAAAGTTCGTTTTGGGATGGATTGGACGCAGTGCAAGCATTGGCACATGCCAAAACTTCAAACGATGCGCTCAGTAAAACGTGTAAAATTTGGGAACCCGGCTACAGTTATTCAAAGATGGTTTTCAATTTACAAGGGTTGTATGTAGATTACAAGGGACGCTTGATGGATGGCAAAACTGTTATTGAAATGGATGTATTGAACGCGTTACATTTTACAGATGTCATGAGTAGCGAAAGCTTCCAACATCTATTAAGCAAAACATTGAAACTGTAAAAAAAAAAAAAAAAAAAAAAAAAAAAAAAAAAAAAAAAAAAAAAAAAAAAAAAAAAAAAAATTTTTTTTTTTTTTTTTTTTTTTTTTTTTTTTTTTTTTTTTTTTTTTTTTTTTTTTTTTTTTTTTTTGTAAGCTCTGTTTAAAAGCTTGCGCGATCAACCCGGGATCCATATGCTATTCTCTCATCACTACTTGTTGGACATTCTCTCATCACTACTTGGAAGATGTCGGAACGTATATTACACTTGCTCAACGAGGAAAAGGATAAAGTGCAAAATCACACGACTGAACAAGAGTTAAATGGCCAAGCTGAGGTAGAAAATCAAATTCCCGAAGAAGAAACAGAGTTTTTATTGTGGTTCGATGAAGATCCATTGCATTTGCCAAATAGAGAAATCATTTTAAACCCTGGAAAAATTGAAACTGTAAAAATAGAAAGAATAATTAAACTGCGACCAAATGAAGCAGCTAAATTCTGCAACCAATTAAAAGGTGTTAAAGTACACAATGAATTCTTTCCCCTTGGATACGAAGGACAAATTGAATTGCAATTATCTACAGAGGGAAATGAGACTGTTGTGTTGCAAAAGTACCAAAGAATTGGATATTTGACAACAAGGACATATATGGTTGACGATGGAATAATACGTTTAAGAAGAAGCGTTACCATACCTACAGAGTCAGCTTTTCTGACTATGAAGAGTTTGCTACTCGATCACAAAGACGGATAGGATCTTGCTAAAAAAAAAAAAAAAAAAAAAAAAAAAAAAAAAAAAAAAAAAAAAAAAAATTTTTTTTTTTTTTTTTTTTTTTTTTTTTTTTTTTTTTTTTTTTTTTTTTTTTTTTTTTAAAGCACTGTTTAAAAGCTTGCGCGATCAACCCAGGATTCATATGCTATTCTCTCATCACTACTACTTGTTGGAAATTCTCTCATCACTACTTGTTGGACATTCTCTCATCACTACTTGTTAAAAGATGGAACTACCGACTATTAGGTGGCCTACAAATATTGATTACGTTGCAAAGATTCAATGGATGCATTACAATGGAGAGTGTGTACCGTATTCTTTGTACTTTGCTGCCACCTATGAGGAAAACCACGATTACGCTGTGGTCGCAAAAAAGGATTCTCTAACGTCTTTCACGTTTAACGAAGTTTTGAAAAATTGGGCATTACCTCAATCACCCTTTAAGGACTGGCACAATTTACCACCCAAGCATTTCGAGATACCTATTACACAGATGAAACTATATTTGAAAACGGAATTTTACCACGAGCATTTGAATGAACCCGCAGAAAAAGTTCATGGATGGCAAGCAAAAATAGCGACTCTGGATATGGGCACATTTATGTATTTGAATGCATTACTACCTATGGATAGTGTGAGATATTGCGGACCAAAGCTTGATGCTATTAGTCTGGCTACTGATTATATGAGACAGTATGATTACAATGTTAGAGATGACGACGACAAATTTGATAACACAAATTAAAAAAAAAAAAAAAAAAAAAAAAAAAAAAAAAAAAAAAAAAAAAAAAAAAAAAAAAAAAAAAAAAAAATTTTTTTTTTTTTTTTTTTTTTTTTTTTTTTTTTTTTTTTTTTTTTTTTTTTTTTTTTTTTACAATGTGTTTTAAAGTTAAGCGCTGAGTCTTGATGATCTCAGTCTCGTCAGAATTTCTTGAAGCCCTCGACTTTAGAATTACTTCGAACTAGCATCATTAGAATTTTAAATAAGCTTTATCTCACAATCATCATTTCTGAATTGAAGATATCCTCGACATCCTCTTACAAAAATCTCTTAAAGTCAAGACGAACGCCGAAAAAAAATAAAACATGTGTTCTGAAATTTATTGTATACGATGTCAAAAAGTCTTGGAGTTGTATTTGTGTAACAACGGTTGCAATAGACCCTTTCGCTCAATAAGGTTCTGCGATACGTGTTCAGACAAAATTCATGAAGAGCCGTCATAAATGCATCGAGATTTAAGACTCGAAACTAAGACCAACAAAAAAAAAAAAAAAAAAAAAAAAAAAAAAAAAAAAAAAAAAAAAAAAAAAAAAAAAAATTTTTTTTTTTTTTTTTTTTTTTTTTTTTTTTTTTTTTTTTTTTTTTTTTTTTTTTTTTTTTTTTTTTAAATGCTTACAAAAGTTTTACGTTTGTCAAACTAGTCAGTTGTTGATGGACCATCCAGCTACAGCATCAAGGTCTCTTTTTACTCATCAGCGCTTTCTAGTATAAAACATTGTTGCACCCACACCAAACGATACGAGATATGTAATCAGTTGTATGATATAGTGCATTTGATGCGAACTGATCAAAGCCGCTCCCGTGGTTGCAGTTGCAGTACTGTAATACATTCCATACGCTGAATACGCAAAGGACAAAAATCCTATAAACACTACTACCAAGAGTACGCCAATCATTAGCATCTGTAGATTCATATTTTTTACTTTATTACACATTCAAAACAAGCAATCATGTTTAACGTTACGCAACTGCTGAAATGGAAACGCTCCCAGGTTCCACAAAAGAGCTTTAGCGTATTGATTGACGTGCAACAAATACATGTACGAAATGTTTTCTTGTTTTGCTTTGGACTTGCCATGACCAGACAATTTTTCGGTAGCAACATCATCTGTCAAGTAGATGGGCATCGTGTCCACCAAGAATTGTTGGACACCAAATGCTTCATTAATAGTACTTTTACAGAGTCTTCAAGTGGAATTTTATATCACAATTACTATCAATGGGTATCGGTGGTACTTTTATTGCTGGCGTTTATGTTTCATTATCCCTTTCGTATTTGGTCGAATCAAATGTCCAAATTTATGACAGAAATTACACACGAAATCAAAACCACAGATGATTCCGTGAGAGTTTTTAAAATTATTCAGGCATCTCAAGGAAACCGCTTGTTTTGGAAAGTGTTTGGATTAGAATGTGTTTACCTCGCGCAAAATGTTTTGATTCCGATAATTTTGAATATTTTTTTCAACTACGCTTGGTCGCAATCTGATTGGCATTGGAATACCATATCCTTATTATTTCCCGAAATGGCTTCATGCAACTATGATTATTATTCTGGAGGAGGAATCACTACAGGAAAATTTAGATGTTTGCTGCCTTTGAATAGCGTGTACAGAAAAGTGTTTTGGATCGTGTATGGCATTTTTCCGACATTGATTGTATTTCACGTGTATATGTTGCTATATCGCCTTTACGAAGCTATACGTTTGGGAAAAGAGGGGATAAACGTTTGGTGGTGTCTAAACATTGCAAAAGCTGAAGCAAAAACTTGGCATGCAAAGCAGAACTTGAAAAACCAATGGCGAAATGCACATTTGAAGAATCCGTTGTATGTCAGCATGGAAGCTTTCATCGAAGGCTAACAACGAAAAAAAAAAAAAAAAAAAAAAAAAAAAAAAAAAAAAAAAAAAAAATTTTTTTTTTTTTTTTTTTTTTTTTTTTTTTTTTTTTTTTTTTTTTTTTTTTTCAAATTGTCTTTATAACTTTCAGAGCACATGGCGAGTGGATCCTTTCAAATCCTAAACCTCGATGAGCATTCAACGTAGAAATTCTGCTTTGAAGCATATATATTTAAAAAAAGCAATGTCTTTTCCCCGTGGGCAAGGCGTTGTGTTCATTGATGAAGAGATTATTTTTGAGAATGAAGATTTTTTGGTGGAAGCGGAACGAGTCGAATCATATGATGCAGTGTATGAAGATTTACCACCTCTAGATATGGAAGCGGGGCGAGCCGAATCACCTGATGCCTTGTATGAGGATTTACCTCCTCTAGATATGGAAGCGGAGCCACCTGATCCAACGCATGAAGATTTACCTGTTTCAAACGCTGAAGCGGTACAGTCTGATCCATCGCATGACGAGTTATCCATGGAAGCAGAGTCTGTCGAATCACCTGATCCAACGCACGAGAATTTATCTGTTTTAAACGCTGAAGCGGTAGAGTCTGATCCAGCCCACGACGAGTTACCACGCATCATCTCTCCCGATGTGGAAAATTTACAATCCGAACCAGTGTCTCGAGAATTGCCACTCGATTCGATGGACACCCAACCACCCGTCGCCTCTTCCAACGAGAGACAAAACGCATCCACTGAATCATCAGAGGCCTCCAATCCTCCAAATGCCATTATAGTGTTGCCTGCTGGCCCAGAATTGGCTCAATATGATATCAGTCATGAAGTGCTGTCTGACGTTTTGTGCGTGAGTGGCAATCAACACAAAAGTTTTACTTTTCTCGCCGTGCGCTTCACGAATCCAGTTATTGTCTTGAAACACTTTGGAGGGGACTGCAATCCTATAGACATTCCTCGCAGTACTTGCATGTTGGTCGAGGCAAGCAATCGTCCACTCCAAGTACGATATGTTGGAACCCCTCTGATGTTTGTCATGCCTGCAAACTCAAACGCTACACCTACAGAGCACAGCATTCTCTTGTCGTTTTTCCCACGATCATCCGTAATATTTTCAGTGTTTGACAGAGAAACCCTGTACATTGTGACCACAAGGAATCCATTTAAAAAAATTTGGAAGCGTGCGAGAAAGACAAAGGCCTTTGAAGCATTAAAGACATTCTTAGAGTGTTGCGTTTTACACACATCCAAATGTATGTTTGACATAAATACAGCGGCACTGATGAGGCATTTTAAACGCAATACAAGAGATATCAACGTTATAAGTACGTGGTATGCCCTGGCTTTCGCGATGGTTCAAAGGGACACGGTAAGACATCATGGTCGCGATCCCTGCGCACTCTTTGGAAAAAGATTGTTTCAAATTGCAGAACGCACGGAACACTTTGTACCTCTTCCGCATCTCCCGCCACCAGACTTTTACACGTGTCAAATCACTTTCGGCAATGAGCACCCCGTGGGAATTGCCTTTCGATTGATAAACGGTAAAGTAGAATACGTATCTTTGATGATTATTAGCTACACCAAAGAATGGTACTTGGACGCGAATAATAAGGCTTGCTGTTTTGTACCCACTTCCAAATTAACCCTGTGCCGCAACTGGTTTCCACTCTTTAAAGATATCCTTACTTGGCGGACGTTTGGATGTCAGTTTTACGAGAGCAATTTGGAACGTTACAAAAGGATCTTGATGGCCTTATTGGATTGGTTGTCGATTCAAAAAACAGAACCGCATAGACACATTAAAAACGATTTGTTGCAAGTGTATCAACTTTTAAATGGATCCGTTGAAACAAGATGGTCTTTAAATCATTAGTGGCGGCGATTTTACAATCCCAAAGGAATCCGAACGACTTGGTGCATTTGCAGCACGTGCAAACGTTGAAAAGGAATGTGTCCCGTGACATTTCCGAGGCATTCGTCATGAGTCAACCTTTGGTGGAACGCCATCCCGAACTGTATCGACACAGCAAGAGTTTTTTGGATTTTTTGCTTCAGATGTGTCACGTGGACACATCCGAGGAGCCACGCGTATGCCAGGTGTCTGTCGAAACGTCAAACTGGGACGAAACTATAAAAAATTTGAAAGCGTCCAAGAATCATTTCAAAGACAGAGTCGACGCATTGGAAGGGGAGAAGCTGAATATTGAAAATCAACTCGAGTCATTACAAGACGAGGTCAAGTCTATGAAAGCCCAACTGAAATGCTATGAAAAGAGAAATGCAGAGCTAGAGAATCAAATGAAAGAAGAGGTCGAGTCTATGACAGCCAAACTGAAAGACCATGAAATGGAAAATTCGCGTCTACGGAATCAAATTGCCGGTGTTGGAGAGGAGAATAAAAAATTACGAGAAAATATGGAGCCTGAGCGTTTGACGGATATCCACAGGAGCGAATGGAAGACTGCTCTCAAGGAGATGTTGTTCAATTTTAAAGAGGAATGGTCGAAAGAGTTTTCGACATCCAAAGAACACGAGGAAAAAATGAATCTCTTGTTGTCGAAACTTGAAAAGGATAAAGATGAAAAATTTGACAATTTAATGTCAAGGTTGCCCACTTTCAACGTGCAACTCATTGGCGACGCGCTGTATCAAAAACTCGAAGGACTGATGAATCGTATCATTACACACGAAGAAATGACTGAAATGTTGGGCATGTTTAAAGTAGAGGCTCATTTCGAATCGCTCAAAACAAAATTGAAAACTTATGTCACAGCAGGTGTAGCCTACACTGAATTGGAAACTGAAATTAGTCGCAGCCAGCAAAATATTATGGGACTGGCGAGAGAATTGTTACAAAAAGTATCTACGGGATTGGGTAATAATTTACCGGTCGTCCATTTGTCCAATCGCATCGACGAGTTGCAACAGCATCTCACAGAAAGCAATACTCAACTGGCTCGCATCGATAAGGATTCCAAAATTACTCAGTATTTAAAAATGCATTTTGCAGAGATTGGATACGGAGAGAATTGGCAAGAGCAACTGATTGAGCTGATTGAACGATACAAAAAATTCCAAACGGATATGATGGGTCAATATCACCGGGTTAGAAACAGTATGGCGCAACGGCTTCTAGTCGAAATACCCATGATAACGAGTGAGGAGACTGAACCTAGACTAGATTTAATGTTACTTTTTAAACCTTTGGTGGATGAAAATATGAATTTAGTAACGACCAATAGTGCGTTGCGGCAAGACGTACAAGCGACACTTTCGTCTATCCATGAACGCATGGGCACACTGAACCAAACTGACCATTTACAAAATTATATTCAATCACGTTTCATGGATCTACAGGCACGTTTGGAGACCCTGCAACTGCAATGGATTGAAAGACCCCAGATTGAGGAACCACCAGAAGCTCAGTCCAATTCTGATTCCATGTTTATTGAAAATGAATCGTCGGTGCAACAGGCCTTACCGAGTACCGCCCAATTGGCCATCGAAAGTGTACCAGAACAGAATGAAGACATACAAACGTTGAAAAATGTTTTGGAAGACGTTTTACACGAGACACTCCCTGAGGATCTGAACCAATGGGAGTCGCCAATCAGAGAAAAAGTTACAAATTTAAACAATCGATGCCAATCAGTGAATAACGAATTAAATCTCTATATTGACAATTTAGCAATATTGAAAGGTGTTTTGAAAAATGTCTATGGTGACACATTTCCTGACACCTTGAATCAATGGGGTGATCATATCCAAAACAAAATGTTTGAAATAAAAAATCAACACGAATCAATTGAAAATGAATTAAAGTACTATACAACCCATTTAGAAACATTGAGAGGTGTCTTGGAACATGTCCATAGCGAGGATTTTTCTAACCCTATGAGTGAGTGGGGGGCCAAAATCCAAACCAAAATGTTGGAAAAGAAAAAACAATTTGACAATCTGAATAAACAATTTACTCTGTACAGGTCTAATGTAAAAGTATTGAAAGATGCTTTGGAAAATGTCTATGACACGCAATTTTCTAGTAATATATCTGAATGGGTGTCTAAACTCTATACATTGAAACAGTCTATAGAAGAAAAAGTAAAGTCGTACAAGGATAAAATTACTGAACTCGAAAACGCTAAAAACGCCAAGGAAAAGGAATTGAAAACACAATATGACGACTGTAGTAATGAAATTGAACAACTTAATAATAACATTGCGTCGCTGAGAAACAATATCAGTCAATTGAATACCACTGTAAGCAATTTGAAAGCAGACAACATCAAACTATCGCAAGAATTGGAAACGGAAAAAATGCAAGTGTGTGAAGATTCCATAGTTGAATCTCTCTCTGCATTAAAAGAGGAAAATGAAATAAAACAAGAAAAAATTGTTGAACATTGGGCAACCATTGAAGCACAAGGTCGGAAAATACAGGGTTTGACTGAAACTGTAAATATTTTGACTGTAGAAAAGGAAGGGTTGACACAAGCAGTAGCATCATTGCAATCACAATTCGATGAGACTTTAAAACGAGAAAAGCAAAAACTCGAGAAAGAAGGAAGCGATCAACTGCAGAATTTGACCGATACTCATCTCCAAAAACTGAAAGAGTTGCAAGAGCAAATAGAAGCGAAAACCAAGGAAATTGAGAAATGTAATTTCGATCTCAAAACAAAAAATGACAAAACACAAAACTGGGCCCAAGAAAACGAAAAGCTAAAGGGGCAAATAAAAAAGAAAAACGATGAAATTAAAAAATGTAATGACAATCTCAAAACAATGAATGAGGATATAAAAAATTTGACCCAAGAAAGGGAAAACGACAAAAAGTATTTAAAGGCAAAAGACATTGAATTTGACAATTGTAAAACCGCTCTCGAAAAATTGACCCAAGAAAACGTTACTCTCCAAGAAACGAATGAGAAAAACACTAGTGCGCAAAAAGCAATGTTTGAGGAATTGCAAAAATTACGTGACGCGGAAAAAACACTGACGCAAAAAATAAACGAGAGATCAGTTTCCGAATCTGTTTCAAAATTGCGTCGGGATATCGATATGCTAAACGAAAACATCGACAAAAAGAACATGGAAATAAGAGCTCTACAAAGTGAAAAGGAACTTAACCACGAACAATTAAAAATTTATACGAGTGTACAGTATCCTGGTGCCAGCAAACTACAAGAACACATTAAAATAGTAGAGAAGGATAATGTTAATTTGCGACGCGAACATTCAAACTTGACGTTGGAAGTTAAAAACTTACGAAAAGAAATTACTCACTTAAATGAAAACTTTTCAAATTTAAAGCCAGAGGTAAAAGGAAAACGCAAGCGCATGGAAGCAGATGAGGAAATAAAAAATGAAAATTGGAGAATGGAATTTGAACGATTGCAAAAGAAATATGATGCTGTTGAAAATAGCAAAATTACCGTGGCTCAATTGACCCAATTGTTTATAATATTTTATCAAAACGTGTTTTCATTGTATTCACACTTTAAATGGAAACGCATTCCCTCAATTCCACAGGATTTATTGCTCGAAATACGAGAAAAATTGAAACGTTTAAGCGAAATAGATGTTAAATCAAGAGCAAGTGCAATTTTTCAACTTTTGCTTTACTACGTCCGATATGATTTAAAGACTATAATTGATGATGAAACTGACATAATGCAATTGATTAAGCGTGGCGATGACGTTTATCCAAATCTTGAAACTTTGCTCGAACAAAATTTCAAGAAAACGGTTGAGTATATTGACCGTGTAGCAATGGAACATGGATTTGTCGAAACAGCCAGTAATGAATTGATGGAAGTTCAAACGACAAAGTAAAAAAAAAAAAAAAAAAAAAAAAAAAAAAAAAAAAAAAAAAAAAAAAAAAAAAAAAAAAAAAAAAAAAAAAAAAAAAAAAAAAAAAAAAAAAAAAATTTTTTTTTTTTTTTTTTTTTTTTTTTTTTTTTTTTTTTTTTTTTTTTTGACGTTGTAGGTTAAAGTCAGACGTTGAGTCTTGATGATCTCAGTCTTATCAGAATTTCTTGAAGCCCTCCAACTCGCAACTTTAGAATTTCTCGGAGCTCACAACTTTAGAATTTCTCGGAGCTCACAACTTTAGAATTTCTGGGGCCTCGCAACTTTAGAATTTCAGGGGCCTCGCAACTTTAGAATCTCTCGGAGCTCACAACTTTAGAATCTCTCGGAGCTCACAACTTTAGAATCTCTCGGAGCTCACAACTTTAGAATTTCTTGGAGCTCACAAGTTTAGATAATACTGGTCCAAGTTCAAACGTCAATAGCTTCGTTAAAAAAAAAAAAAAAAAAAAAAAAAAAAAAAAAAAAAAAAAAAAAAAAAAAAAAAAAAAAATTTTTTTTTTTTTTTTTTTTTTTTTTTTTTTTTGACGTTGCATGTTAAAGTCAGACGTTGAGTCTTGATGATCTCAGTCTCGTCAGAATTTCTTGAAGCCCTCCAACTTGCAACTTTAGAATTTCTCGGAGCTCACAACTTTAGAATTTCTCGGAGCTCACAACTTTAGAATTTCTCGGAGCTCACAACTTTAGAATTTCTCGGAGCTCACAACTCTAGAATTTCTTGGAGCTCACAACTTTAGATAATACTGGTCCAAGTTCAAACGTCAATAGCTTCGTTAAAAAAAAAAAAAAAAAAAAAAAAAAAAAAAAAAAAAAAAAAAAAAAAAAAAAAAAAAAAAAAAAAATTTTTTTTTTTTTTTTTTTTTTTTTTTTTTTTTTTTTTTTTTTTTTTTTTTGACGTTGCATGTTAAAGTCAGACGTAGAGTCTTGATGATCTCAGCCTTATCAGAATTTCTTGAAGCCCTCCAACTCGCAACTTTAGAATTTCTGGGGCCTCGCAACTTTAGAATTTCTGGGGCCTCGCAACTTTAGAATTTCTGGGGCCTCGCAACTTTAGAATTTCTCGGAGCTCACAACTTTAGAATTTCTGGGGCCTCGCAACTTTAGAATTTCTGGGGCCTCGCAACTTTAGAATTTCTCGGAGCTCACAACTTTAGAATTTCTCGGAGCTCACAACTTTAGATAATACTGGTCCAAGTTCAAACGTCAATAGCTTCGTTAAAAAAAAAAAAAAAAAAAAAAAAAAAAAAAAAAAAAAAAAAAAAAAAAAAAAAAAAAAAAAAAAATTTTTTTTTTTTTTTTTTTTTTTTTTTTTTTTTTTTTTTTAACGTTGTAGGTTAAAGTCAGACGTTGAGTCTTGATGATCTCAGTCTCGTCAGAATTTCTTGAAGCCCTCCAACTCGCAACTTTAGAATTTCTTGAAGCTCTCAATCTTATACAATATTGGCTCAAGCTCAAACGTCCATAGCCTTGTTTGGAACCTTCACAACTTGCGACAGTGGAGTCTTCAATATCTAGGCTCAGCAAAACTTTCCAAAGCCCTTACAACTTACAAATGTTGTATCATGAATAATTTCAGTCAGCCGTTGAGTCTCGATAATCTCAGCTCATCGAAATTTATGGAGCCCTCACTACTTACTAGCGTCGAGTCTTAGATCATCTCAGCTCATCAAAATTTTCTTAATTCAGTCTACGAAAAAAAATTTCTTAAGCTCATGAGAGTTAAGGAGTCTGCCACCATTGTCTCGCTTTGCAAAACCAATAACACAGATCAAATACATCACTAAACCATTCCAAAAACAACCACTTTTTGATGTAGCTGAAGAAGAAAAAAATAAATATTAATATATTTATGATAAAAAATAGCAATAAATACCACTTTCTTGTTATCAGCATGCATAACGTAATAACGCCTGTCGTATAAGCAGCTGTAGCCATCAACGTGCCGATGATTAAACGATCCATCCCAGAGGTTTTTCTTGAATCATATACAAGCGCCACTCTTTAGGCATAACGTTTTTGTATAATGTATACCATGAAAGTTTTATATAGGCTCTATAAAACCGATGATTCCAGCCAACAAAAACCATAATCACACATAACAGTATCACAATCATCTTTCTTAAACATAAATAAAGGTATGAATATTGGACGTGATCAAAGTCAACCCATTCTAAAGCGACGTCGAAAGGCTAGATTGGAGAGACTTGAGGCTGTCCCCAATGATTCCGAAATAGGTATGGTCGGAGGTAAAGTATGGTATGACGTTCCAAATTCAATCATTCCGGTGATGAATCCTGATATGGCTTTTGACAATGCGAAACATCGCCGTAGACCACTCACGATAGAACCTGATGAACTCGAAGTAAAAAGCGATGATTATTCCACTTTTGCGATTCCTGCTCCAAAAAAGCGTCGTTCAAATGGAGAAGATCCAATGGACGACACTGAAAACCCTTCTGAAGAACCACCAGCTAATGACGCTGAAAACCCTTCTGAAGAACCACCAGCTAATGACGCTGGAAACCCTTCTGAAGAACCACCAATAAATGAAACTGCAAATTCTTCGGGAGAACCACTAGCAAATGACGCGCCAAATACTTCTGAGGAAGAACCAATGGATGAAACTGAAAATTCTTCCAAAGAACTACCGGCAAATGACACTGCAAATCCTTCCGAAAATCCACCAGCAAATTCTTTTGAAGATTTACCAGCCAGTGATACTGCAAATTCTTCTAAAGAACCACCTGCCGATAACACTGCAAATCCTTCCGAAAACCCACCAGCAAATCCTTCCGTTGAACCACCAGCCAGTGATACTACAAATTCTTCTAAAGAACCACCTGCCGATGACACTGCAAATCCTTCCGAAAATCCACCAGTCGATGACACTGCAAATCCTTCCGTCGAACCACCAGCCAGTGATACTGCAAATTCTTCATTCGAACCACCAGCCGATGACACTGCAAATCCTTCCGTCGAACCACCAGCCAGTGATACTGCAAATTCTTCTAAAGAACCACCAGCCGATGACACTGCAAATCCTTCCGTCGAACCACCAGCCAGTGATACTGCAAATTCTTCTAAAGAACCACCAGCCGATGACACTGCAAATCCTTCCGTCGAACCACCAGCCAGTGATACTGCAAATTCTTCATTCGTACCACCAGCCGATGACACTGCAACTCCTTTCGAAGAAACACCTGTCCCCACAAACAAAATTGAAAATTCTTTGAATCCATCAAAAGATACACCTGCACTGCCCCCGATGGACACGGCGCATGAACCAGATGAACATTTTGAATCAACCATCATGCCGATGGTTGTGCGTCACGCGACTCTCGATAAAAAAGGCATTTATTTCCCTAATCCTTTTTATGTCCAAGTTTTACTTTCAAATGAAAAATTTGACTGTTATCCCACCTATCAACTTATGGTCGATGGAATATTGCGTACAGTTGAATACATTCCAAAAAACCCAGATGAAACTCCGAAATATTTGTTTACCAAAGACAATTTAATCGTGTATCCATTCGACTTGACATCCAAACAACCCTTGTATCCTAGAGATGAAAATGACGATGAAACCTACCTTGAAATCGATGGTGTGGAACACTATGCGCGTGATGCCTTGGGAAATCCAATCTATGCCAAAGATTCTCATAATCTCGAAGTAGCGCCTAAAAATAACGATGAGTACTACTATGCGCGCAATTTGTCTGGAAAGGAGATTTATCCTAAAAAAGCCAACGGAAGCGAGTATTACATTTTTCGTGTTTGGAAAGAAGTACCCGCTAAAGACAATTTGAACGGTTATTATGCAGTCGATGAAAAAGGTGTAGCCATGTATCCAAGGTATTATAAAGGTTTGAAACCTACAGGCGCGACTCTGCATTAATCTGATAAATCAAGTACAATGTACACACAGCCTGACGTTCAAATGGGGGATTCCGACATGTCCGAAGATCACGAAAACGACATTAGATATTTTATCGTGGATGCATTTGGCAACGAAAGCTATACAAAAAGCCTGGACGGACGTGAGCTTTATCCCACTAGTGATGATATTGATGAGACAAGTGAGAATTCTGTGTTTGCCAAGCGCGGAGGTGAAGCGTATTACGCGAAAACTGCTTCCAATGACGAATATTACCCGACGCCTGAAATACTCCTCAAAACGAGTACTGGATCGTTTAAATATGCTCGCGATCGCTTGGGAAATGAATTTTATCCAAAACTTCGTAACGGTGATCAGTATGTCTTTAGGGATAATAAACGTCCCGAATACGCCACAATGAGCACAGGAGCTCCATTTTATCCAAAATATAGAAAAGGGTGTCAATTTGTGGTCGACAATGAATGGATTATGGATATAAATCGTCTTATAATTTACCCTTTGTGTCACAACGGTAAACCCGTTTATCCAAAAAACAGCAACGGCGATGAATATTACATGGACAACATAGCAACAAACAAAAGAGGTGACGAGGTGTACGCCCGAAAGGCGAACGGAGATGAGTTTTACCCAACCATTATGTCGTTTGCAAGATTGAAAAATGGCAACTACATTTATGCCCTTACCAAACATGGAAAAGTTATATTTCCAAAAGACAAAGACGGGAACGAGTTTTACATTACAGATCCAACTACAGAGAGTGATGTCACACGTATGAATGGTAAAGACATTGACCGATACGCGAAACGGTCCGACGGCAAGGAAATTTACCCCCGGATCAAAACAGATGAGTTGTCTTTGGACAGAAAGGAAGTCATTTTAAACCAAACGTATGCTCGAGTATTTGGAGACGCTATCGGATATCCTGTAGATGAATACAATAACGAATATATTAAGGATTTCTCGACACCGGGTCCTACTATCCAAACACTTTTTCCATTGGGATATCCCAAAACGAACGATGGGTACGTGATCGTCCCATCTTTCGACAACAAACCCTATATAAATACAGGTATCAATCCCCAAGTGAATGAAGTTAATATCATTGGGAGATTATATCGCAAACACAAAGGATATGTCGATTATTTAACAAAGGTCCAACATACTAGTAGTCCAAGGGTACCCAAGAAAAAATATAATACAATACCTTTTATTAAAAATGCACAACTTCCAGCTCAAAACAACCCTCCAGTTCAAAACAACCCTCCTGCTCAAAACAACCCTCCTGCTCAAAACAACCCTCCTGCTCAAAACAACCCTCCTGCTCAAAACAACCCTCCTGCTCAAAACAACCCTCCAGCTCAAAACAACCCTCCCGTCATAAGAGGTCCTCCTGTGAAACCAACAACAACAGTTTCAACAAACAATTGGTTGGTGGTGACCCTACTCATTATAATGGGATTATTGATTGTAGGTCTTGGTCTGAGCATACGTATGTTTATGAATCGCAGCACGCAACCACCGCCATTTGGAGTTGTGAGGCAACAGGCAACAATCAGATAAAAAAAAAAAAAAAAAAAAAAAAAAAAAAAAAAAAAAAAAAAAAAAAAAAAAAAAAATTTTTTTTTTTTTTTTTTTTTTTTTTTTTTTTTTTTTTTTTTTTTTTTTTTTTTTCTTTTTTTTTTTTTTTTTTTTTTTTTTTTTTTTTTTTTTAAACCTTGTTAAAAGGTAAAGACGAAACAAGAAATGTCCAGTACTACTCTAACACAGAGAATTGAAAACATATTGGCCGCGGATGATGCAGATCGTGTAAAGGAATCATTTGGTTCTAGTGAAAAACAACTGGCCCAGATTGTATTGGTTCTCGTTGCGGTTCCAGCAGTATCCATACCAGCAGTGCTTCATATCGTTTGGAAAAATATTTATTGGGGAGTATTCATTCTGATTTTGTACTTGGGAAGCATATATTTTGTTATTCAGCACCGATTGAATTGGCTGCTGTATCTTTCAGAACAATTCCACGCATTATACAATGCATGAATACGAATTTCGATTGGTCGTTCAAAACAGTTCTAGTCTCGACTATATTTTAAATCACATTGCGTCTGAATGGCTTGGCTCTGTCGTGACTCGCCCAGTCTATTATATAAAACCCCATTTTCGGTTTCGTGACAGAGCTCTTGAAATCAAAACAATTTTAAATACAAAAATGGTTTATCACGATCGTTTATGGTTCAGATGGATACATTCTAAGGAAATCCCATATGAAGAATGGAATATGGAGAATCACAAGACATTTCTGGATGCAGTGGGCAATTTTCAATGTCCGTTTCGGATCGAAACGCGACGTGTTTTAAAATTGGATGATTGTGCCCAAATTTACACGTTTCAAGCAATCGATGGAATGTTTCGGTTAGTATTTGAATGGGAGTATGGTGTGTTTAAAAAATCCCTTGAATCCATTCCCGGAGAGCAGTTGTTATCATGTTTAACAAAATATCAAAAAATCTATAATTATTTACGCGGTTTTCCACACCCAACCTACACATTAGATGAACACATGTCCCGAAAACCAGTGACGTGCATTCCTGATCTCATCTACTCTGATACCCATTTGGTGGCTCATAAATGGGATGGTACGTTTGGAATGGTATATAGCTATTCGGATCGCATTGTAGAAAAATGGGAAGGTGGATTGCAAAAACTCCGCAAGGGCATCACAATTGATGACGGAATTGTATTTTCTGCAGAAAACTTGGGTCACACAATTATTTTGCTGGATGTGTATCAAGTCCGTGGACATTTGGTAGCACCTTGGTGCAAGAGAAACATTTTTTTGGAGTATTTGCCAAGTATCTCTTTACCTAAAGGGTATCGCGCGCAAAAATATTATTTTTCAGCATTTCAGTTACCCGAACCAGATTTCAATACAGACGGCTATATTATCCATGATACGGAAAGCGATAATGTTTTTAAAGTAAAAGAAAACCATTCTTTGGATGTCATGTACAACGATGGATACTTTTACATTCCTCAGCATCGGTTCAAATCATTGGAAGAAGATGCATTGATAAACGGCCACATTTACGAGGTTTCTATATCGGATGGTCGTGTCTTGCGTGAGAGGACTGATCGTATGACGGGAAACACACAAGATCAAATACATAGTATATTGAATAAAAGAAAATGGGGAGGATCAACGATTGAAAAGATAATTCCTCCCGTGGAAAAATCAAGACCTGGAAGAAAAAAATTGAGTTTGTTTAAATGAAAAATAAATTCTCACGAGTTGAGATTATCGAGACCCGTTACCTGACCTACTTTAGAATTTGTCAAAGGTCTCAACTTTAGAATTTGTCGAAGGTCTCAACTTTAGAATTTGTCGAAGGTCTCAACTTTAGAATTTCCGGGAGCTGTCAACCTTAGACAATATTGGCTCGAGAGCTCAAACATACAAATATTGTAAAAAAAAAAAAAAAAAAAAAAAAAAAAAAAAAAAAAAAAAAAATTTTTTTTTTTTTTTTTTTTTTTTTTTTTTTTTTTTTTTTTTTTTTTTTTTTTTTTTTTTTTTTTTTTTTCGTTGTATGTAAAAGTCAAACGTCAAGTATTGTTGATCTCAGACTCGTCAGAATTTCTTGAAGCCCTCCAGCTCGCAAGGCCCTCCAGCTTTTGAATTTCTTGGAGCTCGCAACTTTAGAATTTCTTGGAGCCCTCCAACTTGCAGCTGTAGAATTTCTTGAAGCCCTCACTTTAGAATTTGTTGAAGGCCCCAACTTTAAAAAAAATTATTGAAACTCTCAACCTCATGCAATATTGACTCAAGCTCAAACGTTTACAACATTGTAAAAAAAAAAAAAAAAAAAAAAAAAAAAAAAAAAAAAAAAAAAAAAAAAAAAAAAAAAAAAAAAAAAAAAATTTTTTTTTTTTTTTTTTTTTTTTTTTTTTTTTTTTTTTTTTTTTTTTAACGATGTCGTGTTTAAAAGCTCGGTTGCCTCGAAACAATTTTCACTCACAACTAAAACCAACCAAATCAAGACATGGAAGATTACAGTTCTCTCATCGCTCGAGTTTTGAAAAATGAAACCTTGTCCGAGCAGATTAAGGAGTTGGCTGCCGAAGGCGATGCCTTAAATCTCACAACACAAGACTGGAAGCAAGTATTGGAAAACGACTCATTTTACCAGAGATTACAAACCGATGCCAGATCTCTTTATGGTCCTGCAAAAGTTTCATACAACCAACAATTTCGCGTTCAAAACTTGAACAACGAATCCGTTAAAGTGATTCTAGTTGGACAATGCTCTGTCTATCGTTCGTACGACAAGGATTCAAAACGCAGTGACAGCAAGTATTTCGCCATTAATTTAAAAGAGTGTCCCATTTTGAACGTATTGAGTGCAGCGATGAACAGCGATGTGGAAAATGTAAAGTTTTCAGACACGAGCAAATTAAATTTTGGTGCATGCAGCATGTTTTGCAAGTACTGCAATGATGCCAGAGAAGAAATGATTAGTAAAGGCGCACATTTAAAATTAAACAACTTTCATAGTTGTATCGTGAAAACAGCCATCTATGATGGGCGTAGGGTTCTGAATCGATTTGATACTCAAATATCGCAAATGTTTGAGGGAACATTTATCGCTATTCTCAAATTGGAATTTAATATCCGATATTTTTATACGTTAAAGGAAAGCCAGGATGAATGTGTTCGTCTAGGTGGCAACGTGTTGAAAATGATTGCCTTTCCAGAATCTAATTTAAAAGAATCGAAAGTATTTTTGGGAGACGTTTTTTGGGAACCTAAGCCTGACGTACCAACAGATGCTTCTCAGAAAAGAGCTTTGGACAACGATGATGACGACGGGATAATTGATGTGTACTCGTGCAAAATGATGAAAATGGAGAAACCTGAGTGCGTTGTCGTGGAAGAAGAAGTTATTGATTTCAACTAAAAAAACTGCCTATTGCTAAACGTACATATTAAAAAAAAAAAAAAAAAAAAAAAAAAAAAAAAAAAAAAAAAAAAAAAAAAACTTTTTTTTTTTTTTTTTTTTTTTTTTTTTTTTTTTTTTTTTTTTTTTTTTTAATCGAGTATGTATTTAATAGGCACGTCCAGCAATTATTGTTCTACGCAATGCATTTTGTTGATTAATCATATTTTTCGAGACTTTTTGGTTTACAACTTCTTTGGGATACACGATAACATTTTCCGCATAAAATCCCAAGTCGGATGCTGCCCCTACTTCGTGAACTCCTCTGGAAGATCCGAAAATGACGAGCGGGGCACTACACTCAACATCATTGCTGGCCACAACACCAATACCTTCAATATACGCACAACTGTAGCTTGTATTGTCCACCTCCAACGTTTTTGAATTTAAATCCTGTACAATGTGTTGGGAGGTTTCAAATCTACTGAGAAAGTATTTAAGGCATAGAGACAAATCTTGTGCTTCCATGAGACTCATTCGTTTATCCGTGGTTAATACAATTCCATTCATATGCTCCTTGTTGGCATGATTTTCAATAAACGTTTCCGATACTGTCATTTTCGATCGGATATAACCAATGTTGACTGGATCCAGTTCACAAGCTGTGTTAGGGTTAAGGTTTACGTTTTTAGATACTTCGGATAAATTTCGAAGCATTTCGAATGTTTTCCGATCACCTTTAACGACTTGAGTCTTGTCAGTTGCTCTTCGCATAAATTTGTCCAATACGTGATTCATGGAATACGTTTTTTCCTTATTAGTCAGCGCTGGCGTATTTGCATCATTTTTATTTCGATACGTTTTATCGATGAAACTTTGCACGGGGATAATGACTTCGTTTCGTTTAAAAATGATTCCATCGCATGGCTTCAAAACCCAACCCGTAAAATTATAAGAAGTAGGCTTTTCTATGCAATGCGCATATATTTCGAGTCCGTAATATTCTTTCAAATGTTTGGCACACAAGAGGTTGTTCAAGTGACTGTTCTTACGTCCAGTGCAAAAGGTATTTCCTCCACTCAAAAGGCAAGCAGTTGATTCCATTTCCTTACTTTGTTTACTTTGAAAATCAAGCAATGGCCGCTTGGAAAAAATGGGTGTTTAAGCGCCCCAAAATAGGAAAAAGCTTCAAAGGGTTTAGGGGGACGGTAAAAAATGTAAAGCACTTACGATCTTTTGTGAGTAAGAATGATTCACTGCGTCGCGTCATTTCCAAAGTGTTTACCAAAAAAGGTTTGGTGGCGGTCACTGCTGCCACTGTGGTGGGTGTTGGCGTGTCGGCCATCAACGATTACATTCAATCCAATTCGGGTTGTTTTTTAAAATCCGAAAACTCTGTGTGTAAAGTGAAAGACCTCAGTTGTTGTCAACCGGATCCAGTGGATGAGCTTTCATTCTGCTCGCAAACCGTGCAAGGTGATCCTTGTTTAAATTTCGACGAAGACAAGGAAAAGTCGTGCTGTAAATTATGCGATTGTCAATTTTATAATTGTTTGCCTGGTCAAGAAATGGAATGCCGTCGACCCACGATTGGAGAAGCGTTGGCCCATTATGCTCAAGGTTTAACGTTGGGGGCTTGGAATTGGGTGGCTTATTTGGTACCGTTACTCTATTGGGCAGCGGGAATCACGACAGCGCTTATAGTGTTGTGGATAGCGTGGAAAATTTATAAAAAGACAAGAGCGATATGATTCCACAGCTGAGACAATTGGATTTACCAAACGATCAATTGATTCAGCTCATGCGCAAACGACACAGGATGGACATTGAGAAAGAAATCCCAACATGTAAAACAATGCAACCATTTACCAAAAGAATAACACTAGAGCTGGTCAAATGTCCTACGGTACAGCAAATGGCCAAGACGTATATCGAACATCTTTTGAAAAACAAAAATGATTGCGGATACTTGTATTTTTTAATTAATCAACCTCTTTTTGTCAAATTAGACATTCGATTTAATGGGGAAATGGCCATTCAATGTTCACGAAGGGATGAAATTGTCACAATCATTGAAGACTTGGCCAAAACCTGGGCGAGAGAAAATACAATGCTCTATGAAGTGACTCGATTGGAATTGTTATACTTTTTGGTTTTGCTAATCAACCCTCATTTGAATTGGGTGGCTGTGGATTTTTTGCTGAAAGGAACCAGGAATCATACCCATCTAATTGTTGCACCTCATCGTCTGTTGAAAAATAAGAAATTAACATTGTAAAAAAAAAAAAAAAAAAAAAAAAAAAAAAAAAAAAAAAAAAAAAAAAAAAAAAAAAAAAGTTTTTTTTTTTTTTTTTTTTTTTTTTTTTTTTTTTTTTTTTTTTTTTTTTTTTTTAACGTTGTTTGTTAAAGCCACGCGTTGAGTCTTGATAATCTCAGAATCGTCACAATTTCTTCAAGCCCTCAAATCGCAACTTTAGAATTTCTCTAAACTCACAACTTTAGAATTTCGTCAAGACCTCAACTTTAGAATTTCTTGAAACTCGCTCGACTTGAAAATCAACTTATCACACATGTACTCTGTTCCTCCAAAGTCTTTTCATCTCCTCTAGATACACGATTACTGTTGATGTAATTTGTCTCGTTTTGACCCATCTGCAGCTCAATGTCGTCATCACTCAACATGTACACGTAGCCCTCCTTTTTATGAGGGGTTGTAATTTTTGTTTGAAAGCAAACTTTGTGCTGAACTAATGTTAACGCCATTGGAACCATTTTGACATCGACAAAATTGCTTTTGCTGTGCCGAAACAAATTCAACCACTCCATCACCAACTTTGGCATTTGAACTTTGGAAGGAAGTACAGTGTCGGATTTTGTGAGGCACCACGATGGGTACGCTACACCCTTTTGAATACCTTTGTTGACTGCGTGTGCGTGATCAAATCGAAACGATTCAATCACTTGAAATTCATCCGTGAGTGTCGCAGTTTGAAAAATGTATTGAATGCCTCGTTGCGATTCTAACGCAGGGCGTCCCTCCAAAATCGGGAAGCTAAAACAGAAAAATCCTCCATTGTACGCGTATCCCAGCACCGTCGAGTCTACGCTCACTTTTTCTGTATTGGGTGGTAATTTTAAAAATGTCGGGACATAATAAATGGGTGTCCACGCGGTGGTGGGAACTTCATGAAATTCTGTATACACGTCATATGGATATCGGACGTACAAAATACGTTTAGGCAATTGACCATTTACAGATAACGCCACAAATTCGTTGGGTTCCTGTGAATGGGCTCGCGTTCCCTCATACGTAATGCGAAATGGCCATTCCACAATAACGCCCAATCGCTGCAAAACGTCATCTGAAGGTTTTCCTTGGAGAGTGACGACATGATTACGGTGATACGAATTTAAAATGTCTTGTATGATAAGGTGGGGCCTGTTTATGGACAAGCGTTTTTGTATCGCCCCGGTTCCGACAGCCCTCTCTTCTGGTAAATAAGGTCTTTCAACAACTTGAAAGGGAATCAATTTTGCATCTGTAATTTTATCTTTGGTCAAATACAATCGAGTTTCAATACCCAGATTCTGTTTGCTGCGCCATTCTTCAGCAACTGACAATACGTGTTGGGATGGTTCCTTACTCAAAATGCAAATGCGATACATGGCATTTGTACACGGTCTGCAATTTCCAAAATAGTTTCCACCGGGATACGGTAAATCCTCCTTATCCAAATAGACAACGCAGTTTTTGTAAGAAAATATAATATCTGACGCTTGATGAGATATTCCTCGCATGTATTCGGCGACAAGAGCGGGATCGCTTACAAAGTAAGGGGTGGCATACATTTGAAATGTAGCAGATTCCTCGGGCATAGGCATAATGGTCTTGGAATTACCCAAGAGAGCGCTCCAAGTATTATTTTGGCACACGACAGTGATGGGATCTTCTGTATTGAAAAACACTTTGAGTGCTTGAGCAAAAGGTTTTGTTGTATTTCTACAGATGGTATCGTATCGATACAAATGCAACACGGACCAAGGATCAAATTTCGCATCTGCAAAATTTAACACAATCAAATCTCCTTCATTTTTGGCTTCCGTATAACCATGAAAATTGCTATACAACGTGCTGTACCTCGGAAGATTCATCTTTGCTTTATTTCGTTTGGAGTAATGTAACAAAATGTTTAGAATCTGATTTTTTTGAAGCTCTCACAACTTGCAAAGTTGAATGATGAAAAAATTAAAAAACCTCTCAACACTTTAGACGAGCTACGTGTTACACAACAACGTAGAAAAAAAAAAAAAAAAAAAAAAAAAAAAAAAAAAAAAAAAAAAAAAAAAAAAAAAAAAAATATTTTCTGAATTAGGAAAAAAAAAAAAAAAAAAAAAAAAAAAAAAAAATGTTGGATATTTAAGTCGAGATCGATGTCGATGAAGTCGAGATCGATTAAGTCGAGATCGCTGAGAGTATCGACTCGATGCTCGACTTAAATATCCAACGTTTAAAAAAAAAAAAAAAAAAAAAAAAAAAAAAAAAAAAAAAAAAAAAAAAAAAAAAAATGTTGGATATTTAAGTCGAGATCGATGTCGATGAAGTCGAGATCGATTAAGTCGAGATCGCTGAGAGTATCGACTCGATGCTCGACTTAAATATCCAACGTTTAAAAAAAAAAAAAAAAAAAAAAAAAAAAAAAAAAAAAAAAAAAAAAAAAAAAAAAATATTTTCTAAATTAGGAAAAAAAAAAAAAAAAAAAAAAAAAAAAAAAAAAAAAAAAAAAAAAAAAAAAAAAAAATTTTTTTTTTTTTTTTTTTTTTTTTTTTTTTTTTTTTTTTTTTTTTTTTTTTTTTTTTTTTTTTTTGCTTGCTTGAGCAGTATATAAGGTAGAGCCTTCTGAGCCTTCAGATCATTCAGAGCCAGTGCTTTGCCTTTGCCAGTTCTCTCTGCTCTTCTAACCATGGCTGACTCTTCGGACTTTGACTCGGCGTCTTCCTCCTCTGACGAAGACGATTTGACCGAATTGAATTTCCAGTCGGCGCCTCCTCCATCACCTCCGACACCCACTTCTATGGATATTGGCCAGATGAAGCTGATTTCTCCGTTGCCTCCCACACCTGAGCCTCAGCTCTTTGAACCCATGTCGCCACCCATGCCTGTGGCCTCACCACCTGCCAACACACTGAAACCCACTCCACGCTCCATCGTCCAAGTGGCCCCCTCTCGTGCTCATCCTGCCAGAATACCCTTGGTCTCGGCCTCTGAATATAGATCCCGATTGAAGCGAATCTCCACCTCTCCACCTCGCCTCTCCAATCCACCCAAAAGATTGAAATCGCCCATCTCCAGGTCCAGGCTTCCCACCAGTGGCATCTCAAGACCTCCCCAGAATTCAAGCAGTCACTCTGTTCCACCCGTAGACTCTAACACCTCGAGCCAGACACCCGTGGACTCTAAAGCCTCGAGGACTGTCATAACGTCTGCCCCACCTGCCAAGTCCAGCACTTCGAGCCAGACACCCATGGACCCGAGGACTGTCAAAACGTCTGCCCCACCTGCCAAGTCCAGCACCTCGAGCCAGACACCAGTGGACTCTAAGGCCTCGAAGACCGTCAAAACGTCTGCCCCACCTGCCAAGCCCAGCACCATCAACGACGTGCGTTCTCACTCTCCCCCGCCAGCCTTCGAGGAGACGAGTCATAACTATCGTCGAGACGGCTACGAACGCAGGCGAAAGACTCATTATACAGGGCGGCATTCACAGACCTTTGCCGTGCTGTGCATTCGAAAAGACGGACACACCCTGACCAACGGTTACGTATATGACGTCATGGATGGACCCATGCACCCTCAGCATCTGTTGGAGAAACTCTACGACATGCGGGTCCGTTTTTTGATCCACACAGACGCCATCACCAAATCAAAATGGGATGAAGTATTGGCGAGGCTACCCCCCTTTCATCCAGTCAGGGAACTAAAAGCGGTGGTATTGAAACCAGATGCCACCATAGACTCGAGCAGGTGTGTATATTGCTCGAGGGCAGAATGTCACAGGTGGATTGCCGTGACGAAAGGCATTTCAAAATTTTTGCATTTGGGAATGGACCCGATCCCACATCGAATGTGAGTGTTTATTTTTGTAGTATGCTCGCATTTAATATATATTATTATTATTATTATTATTATTATTATGAAAATAATTTTGTATTACGCTTGTGAAAAAAATAAAAAAATGTTTATAAATCCATGTTGTCATCTTTTCACACAAATTTAGAATTTGCAACTTTTTCTCGCAACTTTAGAATTTCTTAAAACTCCCAACTTTAAAATTTATTGAAGGTCTCAACTTTAGAATTTATTGAAGCTCTCTCAACCTTATAAAATATTGGCTGAAGCTTAAACGTCAATAACCTTGTAAAAAAAAAAAAAAAAAAAAAAAAAAAAAAAAAAAAAAAAAAAAAAAAAAAAAAAAAAAAAAAAAAAATTTTTTTTTTTTTTTTTTTTTTTTTTTTTTTTTTTTTTTTTTTTTTTTTTTTTTTAAGTTGTCTGTTAAAGGCAGGCGGTGAGTCTTGATACTTTAAACGCATGAAAATTTTCTAAAGCTCTGACAACTCATCAGCTTGCAGTATAGAACGATATTGAACGTTTCAACATTTCAAACGTTGCCCTTTGAACACCGTACCACTCGAGACATTTTCTACTCCATTGCTTCAAGTACCCTTGGTGTGTTTTAGGAAAGAGTCTGGGTGCACGAGCATAGTCGGCCATACACTCTGGATGCATTTTCAAAAATTCCATACGTTTAGTTTTATCCGTGTTGAACCACGTCAGCAAATCGTTCATTTTTAGTTTAGTTTCGAGCAATAAATACACCAATAGAGCCATTTCATCAACGTGTCTCAAGGTTTTTACTCTTTTTCGAATGTCATTGATTTGATCTACAGTAAACCTTCTACCACTACGCTGCATCATTGTCTTTTTTCATGGAAACATCATTTGATCAATGGCATAATGCAAAACTAGTAAATACAAGAGCTGACGTGTCTCCCGATGCTTGCAAATACGTCATTTTGATGAAGACAACCAAAAACTTTAACGTTGAACAAGACTTGCAACGCCATTTGTCTTTACGAAACAAACCATTGGTGTGGTTTATTAAACAATTTACCAGACTTTGTGTTCGAGTGGAATACGCAGATATTTTTGTTCAAAGAGAATTGAATCATTTCGGACGCATTGCCCAAGATGTCTCATCCAGAATCGTTCAAAAGCTCTTTCAAAAAACCTATGACACACAAACGGTTGTTGCGCCAACCTGGATTATCAACAAAATTTGGCCAGAGCACAAACCATTTAAAACAGTTTCACCAGAAACTTTTCGAGACTGGCTCCTCTCATAACGTTTTGAAGAGGTTGTTGCACCAAGAAGTGGCGCGTCACTGTTTCCTGGGACGGCAAACGATTCGAAAACATCGATGGGATGTGTTGAAGCAAGTCGCTAAATGGTTACATCTTGACAATGATTTGGAAGATTTTCACGATGGACTGGTTCGCGAAGAATTGGTGTCGATACTCTCAAAAGGCGTAAAGAGAAAAAATTTAAAGCTCTTGCCCTCTGATGAAGCGGATTGGTGCGTATTGTTCAAACAGTGGTTAAGTCAAAATACAACAAGTCATGACGTGGGCAACCGTGACATGTATCGTTTATTGGCAGTAGACGGGTTTGACGGACTTGAATCAAAAGATTTGAAAACTTACTTGTTGGCAATGATACATCCAAATAGCATGCGTCGCGACTATCGCTCACACGCTCGATCTGTACGCGAAATGTATAAATGGTTGGATAACAAACCCGAACTAAGTAGTTTGGGTGGAACGGATTCAGGCTGCGTCGTTTTTTTGGCATTGTTGCAACTGTACACTCGGGAATTGCAGAGCCTCATGCTCAACGATGAAATTGCGATGCAAACACATCGAGTCAAAGTGTGGGCCGAAACATTTTTACATAGAAATGCGGAATATTTTACCGACGTTAGAAAAGTAACGACAGAAATTTTAAATGAGTTGGGTCAAGTCTATGCGTCTTGTGAGGAAAATTGGCAACAAGTTGGACGAGAGCAATTGATGAAATTATTGAGTAGTAACAATGTATAAAAAAAAAAAAAAAAAAAAAAAAAAAAAAAAAAAAAAAAAAAAAAAAAAAAAAAAAAAAAATTTTTTTTTTTTTTTTTTTTTTTTTTTTTTTTTTTTTTTTTTTTTTTGTGACTACTTAAGTTGCTGCGACTTGCTTGAAGCTTCGCACTTTCAAATATCATCAAGAATCATAGCTCAAATATCATGATGAATCTAGTAACAGAATCACGTGTTGCAATCGAACATAAGCTGTTTTGCTCAGAGGATATAGTACTTGAACCTTTACAATCAAAATACGTAATCATAAAAGAAAACGTGGAATTCTTACCAAGATTTAGTTTTGTGATACCTCGTCCAAGTCCAGAACTATGGTTGGATCAAACAGTACGTGTGTTAGCTGACATTTTTAATGAATCAAGCAAGTATGTTCGGCCTTTAGACAGTCATAGTCGGCTTTTAGTGGTTTTAGTTAATTATTCAGATAAGGAGAAGGTAGAAATATCCAAAGGTGACTTATTAGCTGAACTGGAGTTTATACAGATGAGTGGAGATCGCAATAACGATAGCTGTTATTTTGAAATTCCATCCGAACACGCAATAAGCCTTAGATATGGTAATAGCCTTAGATATGGTAATAATGGAAAACAAGAATAATCAACGAAACAAATGCTCCAAGAAGACAAGAAAAATTTTAGTACAGTTATTTCTTCAATTGAAAAAAAAAAAAAAAAAAAAAAAAAAAAAAAAAAAAAAAAAATTTTTTTTTTTTTTTTTTTTTTTTTTTTTTTTTTTTTTTTTTTTTTTTTTTTTTTTTTTTTTTTTTTGGATTATTTAACATGTGGCTTCTTGCTTGAATCAAATTATTACTGCTGACGGACATGGTCAAAATACTTGTAGAGATTCAAGCCTCCTTTGTAGGTATCGGCAAAACTACCGTTATGAAAATTTTTTCTTATCCAACGGTTGATGGTTACATAGATGATTGTGTCGACATGATAGAGACTGACCCAGATTTCTTTCACGACTCAAACAATGACACGTTACGCAATTACTTGGTCTTGGAAAATTTTGCTGCTCGACTGCAAGCAAAGGTATCCACCCTGCAAAAAACCTGCGCATCCAACTGGACCATCATCACTTCCAGGTGTCCCTTGCTATCTTGTATTCAATTTTCAGACGGTCTATTGGATTGGAGACCTTTGGAAAGATATTACAGGAAGCGTTTGAAGCATTTGGGTGTAGATCACGTACTCATTTTGGATTATGGTTCATCCATTGCTGGATCACCGAAAGCTGTTGAAGCGGGATACAAAAGAATGAGAAAAAGAGGGCGCAAGTTTGAATTGGAGCGATACGATACACTCGAAACCTACAACAATTTTTTTCAAGAGGCTGAGCGCAAAAAGTTGGATGTGCTGAAGGATTTGGATCCAAATTTCTATCAATATCGAGACGTGGATTTTTGGGATACTGAAAATTTTAACGAATTCAACATTTCAGTGGCAACGGAAGTCATTAGAAAACATAAAGATTTTGTTTCTAATCTTTTAAAACTAGTCCCAAAGTCACGCAAACCTTTCTTGTATGTAGAACCGCTACTGGAACCCAATCCGGATCGCTTCGTGACATTCCCGATAGAATACCCAGACATTTGGGACATGTACAAAAAAGCTCAAGCCTCTTTTTGGACAGTAGGAGAGGTGGATTTATCCAAAGATTTAGCAGATTGGGATAATTTAAAACCTGATGAGCGTCATTTCCTCTCACATGTGTTGGCTTTTTTTGCGGCAAGCGATGGTATCGTCGTGGAAAATTTGGTGGAGCGCTTTGCGACAGAAGTACAAATCACGGAAGCCAGATGTTTTTACGGATTTCAAATTGCCATGGAAAATATTCATTCAGAAATGTACAGCGAATTGATTGAGACACTCGTTCGGGATCCCAAAGAAAAAAATACATTATTTCACGCCATTGAAAAAATGCCCTGCGTGAAAGCAAAAGCCGATTGGGCATTAAACTGGATACAGCATCCCTCCTTTGCCCATCGTCTGGTAGCATTTGCGGCCGTGGAGGGAATTTTTTTCTCCGGGTCCTTTGCAGCCATCTTTTGGATAAAAAAGCGTGGTCTTTTACCTGGTTTATCCTTTAGCAACGAGCTCATCAGTCGAGACGAGGGATTGCACTGTGATTTTGCATGCCTCTTGTTCAACAAGTATTTGCAAGAGAAACCCACACAAGAAGAAATTTTGCAAATCATAACAGATGCAGTGTCCATCGAGCAAAAATTTTTAACAGAAGCTCTACCAGTCAGCCTCATTGGGATGAATTGCATATTGATGAATCAATACATTGAGTTTGTAGCAGATCGTTTGATGGTGGACTTGGGATGTGACAAGTTTTACAAAAAGGAAAATCCATTTGATTTTATGGAAAATATCAGTTTGGAGGGAAAGACCAATTTTTTTGAAAAGCGGGTGGGAGAGTATCAAAAGTGTGGAGTGCTCTCAAAGAGTCACGAGTTTTCTTTGGAAGAGGATTTTTAAGAGCAACACGTTATCAAATTTTTTTTAGATTTTAAAAAAAAAAAAAAAAAAAAAAAAAAAAAAAAAAAAAAAAAAAAAAAAAAAAAATTTTTTTTTTTTTTTTTTTTTTTTTTTTTTTTTTTTTTTTTTTTTTTTTTTTTTTTTTTTTTTTATGCTCTTAAACATAACCAACAAGCTGTTTCATTAAATTTGTAATTTCCAAGTCGTCATCATTTTCAACTTTTGGAAGGGGATTACCATACGTTCTAGGATGCTTGCTAAAAACCTTCGTCTTGTGAGGCCAATGATTACAGGTTCGTCGTTCTTCGAAATATTTGATCCTTTTCTGAATTTGAGTTTGACTTGCCAGTCTTGCAGGTGTCATACAAATGTACAGAGCACATCTGATGTTTGGTAGTTTACGATTACGTTGTGGTTCCATACCTTGGTGAATGGTTCGACTATCCCACAACACGAGGGAGCCAGCGGGAGCCTTTACGCAGATATCCGATGGACTGTCTAGACGATCCAAGTAAAATTGTTTTTCATCTTGTGTCAACCGACAAAAATCTGATGAATGTGTAATTTTAAACGTTTTTTGAAATTCCTTGTGCAATAAATGACTTTTTCTGAGAATTCTCAAGGTGGCGTCACCTTCGTAAACTGGAAAAAGATTCACGAGTCCTTGAACACATTCAAAATTATTTCGTTGAAAGTTTTGATCAGTGTGAAACCATTCCTTGTACTGCGTCCAACCACGCATCGTATATTCACAAGGTAAGGAAATACTGATTCCATCAAAGCTTGTGAGCAATTGGTTTGTACACCAAATACGACTAAATTGATTAAAGACATTTTGGTTTTGACGAACGTACCAGGATAAAGGATTGTGTCCAAAGTCCCAGTGCTGAAACAACATACCGTGTTTTGGATAGAGATCAAATAGAGATTTGTAAGTCGATATATCGTTTTTGACAATGGGTTTATCCAAGTATTTTGTTTTATTTTGTAACCAAATCCACATTTTCTCTTGGAGTTGCGTTACCTCTTGAACCGTTAATACATTTTCAACAACCTCCACGCCGTCTGTTTCAAGCGTAAAATGTTTACAATCGTTATAATACATTTAGAACAATTTGTAAGCTTTGATACTTGCTTGTATATGAAAAAAAAATTTTTTTTTTTTTTTTTTTTTTTTTTTTTTTTTTTTTTTTTTTTTTTTTTTTTTTTTTTAAACGTTGTAGGTTAAAACCGAGTGCCAGGTCTAGTGCAACTCAGCTCATCAGAATTTTTTGGAGCTCCCACGACTTGAAAAATATAACCTTGCTGCATACAACGGTATTGGACGTTTCAACATTTCCACCTAATCTTATTATGATGGAAAAAGATCGACGCATAATACTATACAAAGTGAAAGAACCATTCTTTGGGACGGAGCCAAAAGTTTTTGAAAATGTCGTACAGATTTTTCCTAATGGTAATTACACCCTTGGGGAAAAGAGCAAGGAAATAGTGTCTACTGATATCGAGATCAAAATACCACGAGATGCCAGAGGTTGGTTATATTCGTTAATTCCGGGGGTGAAAGTATATCAAATAATTCCTTCTGGTTCATATTGTAACCTTACTTTTCGTTTATTAAATAAAGAACGCGAACAAATTCATATTGATGAAAAAGAACCAGTGGTCAAATTGGTTTTAAAACGGGCCAATATTACTTTAAACCCATTTGGTAAGATATTGCTGCGAAGAATTGACAATTTCATACGGACTAGATCCTTTTCACGCTCTGAGATTGTGTGGGATTGTGCCGGAGAAAATTATGAAAAGATTGAAGAGTGGACATCACTGTTTTATGACCCATACAACAGTAATTGAAAAAAAAAAAAAAAAAAAAAAAAAAAAAAAAAAAAAAAAAAAAAAAAAAAAAAAAAAAAAAAAAAAAAATTTTTTTTTTTTTTTTTTTTTTTTTTTTTTTTTTTTTTTGAAAAAAATGTAATTGATTGGTAATTGAAAAAACTTATGCTATAATTAAAACTTTAGCATTATTTAATACTGTGGAATATTAACCCTATTATTCAAAAGACTGAATTATTTATTTTTTTAAGAATTCTTTTTTTAATATTTGACAATTTTTTTGAATTCTTTTTTAATGTTTTACAATTTTATTTTCTTGAAAATTGTTGTTTTAAGTATGTATTATTGAAAAATGGTAGAAAAATTATGTAATTGAGACTGTAAAAACATGCCGATTTCGAATTTTGAGTTTAAAAGTACCCCCCGTCTAGCTGAGACTTTTAAACGATTCAAGGTACCAATCCTTTTGGTACCATGAATCGTTTAAAAGTTAAAATTTATAATCAAACTTTTAAACTTAAAATCCTATTTTAATAGCTTTTAAATGTGATTTTTACATTAATTTTGAATAAGTTGTATAGTTTTTTAATCAGTTTTTTCATCTTTCAATAGCAAAACATAACATTTACAGACTCGAAAATGGAAATGTTTTGCGTTTTCCCCATTTTCCAAATTTCCAAATTTTCCTATGATAAATCAAACATTTGCCCGCTCAAGTACTTTTTCGTTCTGAGAAGTGCTTATATATTTTTGCAGTTTTCTGCTATACCCAGTTTCAAGCTGACGGTCTTCGAATATGGAATTACCATATGGACGAGAGTCGAAAAAATACTTGAGCAGAAAAAAATATATAAGCGCCGTCAATTTAAACCGTTTGTCCAAACATCGCCATTTGGCTTGTCCCATGAAAAAACGTTACATAATAAAGGCGCTTTTTTAAAACATGAAAATTACATTGCTAGGTGCATATTGGGGGCTACCCTACTTGAATTACAACGTCAAGATCGGGACGTATGGAAACGTATATTGTAACACAGAATATGGAAGATTTCACATGGTTTGCGACAATCTTCCTCTCCATGAAGCATTTGAAAGCTTCCTGTTGAAGCATGGTGAAAAAAAGGAACACGAATGGATTGTAGACCTGGCCGAAGCCGATTTAGCTGAAATTGTGGGTAGTTTTGCAACGTTGGTTGTTAAAATTGCTATGAGTGAAGTTTTGGATAATGTTTTCAAAACGATCTTTGTCGGCAATGGACAATGTGAAAAATGTAATGCCATTGGTCCTTTAATCAGTTTCAAGGAAATGAATGAAAAGAGCGTGATTTTAAATTGCAAGACGACCGGTATTCTCAAAGTGAATCTGAAGCAATGTGTGGGTAGTGATGGATTTTTGAGCGTGGAGACTAACGATGATGATTACATGAGCGTTATCTTTGTGAACCCACCCGATGATTTTAAAAATTTGTTGTATGATTGTAAGCGAGATCATTTCATTGTGTGTGAATGCTTTTCGAAGGATTTTGTCACGAAGCTTTTAAATTGGATTTGCAACGAAAATTTAAAATGGCTCACATTGTAAAAAAAAAAAAAAAAAAAAAAAAAAAAAAAAAAAAAAAAAAAAAAAAAAAAAAAAAAAAATTTTTTTTTTTTTTTTTTTTTTTTTTTTTTTTTTTTTTTTTTTTTTTTTTTTTTTTTTTACGTTGTTGCTGACGTTTGAACTTGGGCCAATATTGTCAAAGGTTGAGAGCTTCAAGAAATTGTAAAGTCGCGCGTTGAGTCCAAGTACCCACGCTAGAGTGTACCTAAAGATCCACGACGATGCATTTCAAACTATACCATGTGAGGTCCCATCTCTGTTACTTCTGGCTCTGTAAAGAAATTACTCATAAACTTTTCTAAACAATGTGGTTTTCCGTTGACGGTGAACCTTTTGTATGGATTGGGGCAGAGACACAAAAAACTCTCTCGTCCATTGTATAAAAATGCTCCTTGTTCGCACACATCGGGATTGAGTGTATCACATGCAGGTCCCGACCAAAAAGTTTCATCGGTACAGAGGCAAATCCATCGCGCCACGTCGTCATTTGTCAACATCAATCGACCGCCTTTTTCTTCATTGCATTCAATGGGTGTTCGACCATCTGTTACACACACGCCCCCCACGCATCGGGTAGATTTTTCCACGCACAGGAAACTACAATCGTCTACGCAAAACATGCGTTTGTCTGTACAATTTTGCTGGAAAATGGGTTCACGTACTTGAATTTTTGATTTTGTTTTAAAATCCTCTGGTATCCACCAGAAACACATCCAGATGATTAAAAAAAGGAGCCAAGCGGCCCACATAGTTGTCTTTTTTTAAAAAAATCAAGATGCAACGATCGATTGATCACCACGATTCCCAAAGTTGTCGTCGCACCTCATCGAATCACGTCGGCACGTGGCAAGATGCTTGGACCATATGTCGGGACATTGCGGATAAGTACTCTGCTACAGAATTTCATCAAATTCATATGGTGTTGGCCGAGTGGATTCCCATGCTCAATGTCATATTTGGGCGTCCCATCAAGGACTTGGAAAATTATAATTTGACATTTTATTATCTTTTCGAACCCAATGGCCCAAAGGAAATTTTCACGTCGTACGCCGAAACTAATAAACGTAAAACGCCTGATGAGAGAAAAGGTTTTCATGTGGTTTTCAATCTTTATGAATTTAATGCGACGCTAAACAGTTATTGTGATAATGTGTGTCGAAACAATAACATGGTCGACGAGGCACGAGGCACCATAAACTTTACTTTGTTGGATGAGACTTGCCATAATCCAGCAGAATACTTTAGACACAACACCACGTGGCAAATGCTGTTTATCTACACGTGTCACTTTTTAGCGCACTGGGAAACTTTTCAAAATTATCATCACGCGCATTACGATAATCACGACAAAATGCAAAAGTCTCCCTTTTTTAACCTCTTTCACTACGGGGAGATTGTTTACAAATAAAGGATGCCACGTGCAAAAGGAAACAAGATTACCAAGAAAGCAAAGCCTCGTAAATATGTAAAACCTCCCCCCTTTCCTCCTCGCAAAATTCCAGCGTTCTACGCGTACGAGTCAATGCTCGACTATTTTGCAGATTACAAGGACGATATGAAAAAAGTTTTTTCATTGTCACACATTGAACATCTGGGGAAAAATGGCTTGGTACCCCTTTCAAAATTGAAACCCTTCTTTAGAAGTTTTTCGGCCTACAAAAACTATGTGGACCAAAAAGCGACGGTGGTTCCAGAGGAGGCGTGGGAAAAGGCGTATCCGGATGCCACAAACTATGTTCGCAAGTATTACAGACCCCAACCGGGTAATCGAAAACATTTGAAAATGAAAGCTTTTGTTGGATCTCCAGTCATGTCCGAGGTGTCTGATGACGAGTCTGTCTTTTCCATCGATGCATCCAACGACGAGAGTGACAACTCCAATGTCAATCTGCCGAAAGAAAGTGTTTGCGCGGGCGTTTACAAGGTGTGTCGTCATTACGATGCAAAACGAAGATACAAAAAATTCCCTCCGGATGGTAGCGAGAGAGATCGTTACATGTTTAGTCTAAAATACCAATAATGGGTTTTCGAGCGGATTGTAAACCAACGGAAAGAGTGTCTTGTGCAGAGGGCTGTAATGCATTAAATACGGATGTTTGAGCTTTGTTGGAAAATCATTATTTAACGATAAAATTTTTGCGTGGGAGGTGCAGGGGGACAATTTACCCCTCAGCACACGAACGGGAATCACACCTGTAGTTTCGGGAGGACCAAAACAAGTTTCGAGTCCTTTGGAAACTGGACATTTTTGAAAATTTTGCGCATCGTATTTGAAAACCCAAAGCTTGATAAATTTAGGTAACATCCGAGTGCAAGTGATAGTGTCCAAACCCAACAAAGGAGAGAGGGTTGGAATGTCAAAATTTAAAAGTGTTATAAAATGGTATAGCTCTTCTTCAAAGGTTTCACTCGTTTGATTTTGGATCACGTCCACATAATAGCGATTCAATTTGACTCGTTGACAGTGTAGCGGTAAGGACGTGGTGTCGAAATGATCCGTCTCATGCACATAAAACATGTTTTCGTTACCGACGAGATAGGAAAAGCGAAATGGATCCGCATGTTGTGACAACGTGTACATGGCGTCATGCGATCGTTTATCATATGCATGTACTACGTCAAAATCTGCATTTTCTGGCAGCAATTTGTAATGGATATCCATGACAACGATATCCTTCAGTATGGGATATTGCCTTTTGGAGAGTAAATGCAGTACAAGCGTCTTGTAATCTTCTGCCATGGTTGGCTTTATTAACTGTGCAAACACATTGCTCCGGAAAAGTTTTGAGCTGGACGAGCAAAGATTAAAACCTGACTTTAAACTACAACGTAAAAAAAAAAAAAAAAAAAAAAAAAAAAAAAAAAAAAAAAAAAAAAAAAAAAAAAAATTTTTTTTTTTTTTTTTTTTTTTTTTTTTTTTTTTTTTTTTTTTTTTTTTTTTTTTTTTAACGATGCTACTCACGTTTGAACTTGAGCCAGTATTATCTAAAGTCACGAGCTCCAAGAAATTCTTCTAGAGTTGTGAGCTCCGAAAAATTCTAGAGTTGCGAGCTCCGAGAAATTCTAAAGTTGTGAGCTCCGAAAAATTCTAAAGTTGTGAGCTCCGAAAAATTCTAAAGTTGTGAGCTCCGAAAAATTCTAAAGTTGTGAGCTCCGAAAAATTCTAAAGTTGTGAGCTCCGAGAAATTCTAAAGTTGCAAGTTGGAGGGCTTCAAGAAATTCTGACGAGTCTGAGATCATAAGACTAAACGTCTGGCTTTAAACTACAACGTCAAAAAAAAAAAAAAAAAAAAAAAAAAAAAAAAAAAAAAAAAAAAAAAAAAAAAAAAAATTTTTTTTTTTTTTTTTTTTTTTTTTTTTTTTTTTTTTTTTTTTTTTTTTAACGATGCTACTAACGTTTGAACTTGAGCCAGTATTATCTAAAGTCGCGAGCTCCAAGAAATTCTTCTAGAGTTGCGAGCTCCGAGAAATTCTAGAGTTGCGAGCTCCGAGAAATTCTAGAGTTGCGAGCTCCGAGAAATTCTAGAGTTGCGAGCTCCGAGAAATTCTAAAGTTGTGAGCTCCGAAAAATTCTAAAGTTGTGAGCTCCGAAAAATTCTAAAGTTGTGAGCTCCGAAAAATTCTAAAGTTGTGAGCTCCGAAAAATTCTAAAGTTGTGAGCTCCGAAAAATTCTAAAGTTGTGAGCTCCGAAAAATTCTAAAGTTGTGAGCTCCGAGAAATTCTAAAGTTGCAAGTTGGAGGGCTTCAAGAAATTCTGACGAGTCTGAGATCATAAGACTAAACGTCTGGCTTTAAACTACAACGTCAAAAAAAAAAAAAAAAAAAAAAAAAAAAAAAAAAAAAAAAAAAAAAAAAAAAAAAAAAAAAATTTTTTTTTTTTTTTTTTTTTTTTTTTTTTTTTTTTTTTTTTTTTTTTTTTTTTTTTTTTTTTTTTTTTTTTTAACGATGCTACTCACGTTTGAACTTGAGCCAGTATTATCTAAAGTCACGAGCTCCAAGAAATTCTTCTAGAGTTGTGAGCTCCGAGAAATTCTAGAGTTGCGAGCTCCGAGAAATTCTAAAGTTGTGAGCTCCGAAAAATTCTAAAGTTGTGAGCTCCGAAAAATTCTAAAGTTGTGAGCTCCGAAAAATTCTAAAGTTGTGAGCTCCGAGAAATTCTAAAGTTGCGAGGCCCCAGAAATTCTAAAGTTGCAAGTTGAAGGGCTTCAAGAAATTCTGACGAGTCTGAGATCATAAGACTAAACGTCTGGCTTTAAACTACAACGTAAAAAAAAAAAAAAAAAAAAAAAAAAAAAAAAAAAAAAAAAAAAAAAAAAAAAAAAAAAAAAAAAAAAAAAATTTTTTTTTTTTTTTTTTTTTTTTTTTTTTTTTTTTTTTTTTTTTTTTTTTTTTTTTTTTTTTTGACGATGCTTCTGACGTTTGAACTTGAGCCAAGAAATTCCAAAGTTACGAGTTGAGGGCTTTTTTTACGTTGCGTTGTAGCCAAGTTTTTTGACCCATTCCAAAATGATATTTTCTCTCAAGTAAACGTCTGGCATCAAATGTGCAAAGTCTCGCAATACTTGAATTAGGCTCTTTTGATTACTTTGACACAAGAGCATATGCGTTTCCGTGTCAAATACCTCTTCAGTCTCGTTCAAAATGCATCGTTGACCCTTCTTTTTCTTTTGATTAAACATGGTCATAAATTCCAGTTTGAGATATCGAATGACATCTCGTATGGTTTTCTTTTCCATAAATCGTCTCCATTTTTTCTCATTAAAGTGAGGTGCGTTTCCTTTTAACCGAATACGATTCTCCACGTTATAACTTCCCATATCACACAAAACAGGATGCTTTTCCGTGTATAAAAACAAAAAATGTTTTAAATCTGGTACCGCGCCCCCCAATTGATGGCAGGCGGCACAAAACAATACAATGGTTGCGTAGGCACACTCTTTGAACGAAACACGCTGCAATTTACTGGGTGGATACAAATCAATAGCTTGTCGAAACATGCCGATCGTGTAACCGGATGATTCTCGAAGATGACCTGAAAACGGCAACACGTATTGACTCCCCAACCATTCTTTCATTTTCATCATTTCGTCAAAGTGTTCGGGTATATCGCAAGATTGATCTATCGTGTACGATTTCCAAACGGTGGATCGATTCGCGTACAAGCAGTGAAATCGCTCCGCGTTGAAATTATTCAACAGCAACATGCAAGGTTTTCTAGGATGAATGGGGCAATCTGCCGCCGTGAAATTTGAATTTGTGAGGTGCCGAATTATACTTTGAATACGATCTTCTGCTCGGATCGTGCATTTTGAGCTCATGTTCTTTGTTTACAGAGAAAAAAGCGACATGAGTCCAAAGTACGTTTGCGTACTGGATATGGATTTGACCCTGGGGTTTCACAGTGCCAGAAAATTCCACCCTCGCCCCAAATTGAAAACGTTATTGCAGTTTTTAAAATTGATCCAAGCAGACATTATCTTGTGGAGTCATGGCAAAGACGCCTACGTGAAAGACATGGTGAATGCGTATTTGCCGGACGTGGCCGAATGCGCCCACACACTCTTTGGACGAACAGAGTGCGAATATTCTAAAAAATTTTACAATTATCTCAAGGCATCGGAGCACGTGCGCGACATGTATCGAAAAAGGTACAGTCAAAACATACTCTTGATGGGGGTGGACGATAATGTCACCATCAACATGGACGACGGTTATGATTTGCGTATTTACGTTAAACCCTACGAGACTGTCAATTCTTGCGATAAAGAACTGATGGTGGTGGTGGAGAAGATGATTCAAGGTATTGTGGAGAGAACCCAATGAAACAAAAATGTATAGTGTGGATCAGTATTTAAAGTCTGTGCGAAATTTACAAACCAAATGTAAACTCTTGACTTGGTTGCGCCTACAGGATGCCGCCCATTCAAACATTGGGTTGTTTTACAGCGATAAAGCGTATCAAAAGGTTTACATTTATTAACAAAGCAATGCGTTTTTGGATTCTAATATTTTTGTATGCTGTAATCGTCATTTATTACGCCTCGCAAACGCCTCGTACTCCCTTTTCAAAGTGGCCTCTCCTCCCAAAACACGCCGAAACCTCTTCCCCCGACACATGCACACACACATCAGACTGTAAAAAACACGACATTTGCGTGAATAACTTATGCGTTCCTCAACTGTTGAGAGGCGAAGACTGTTATCCCGAAACTGGCACGTGGACGCTCGTTTCGCATCGTGGCAAGTCGTTTGCGGCCTGCATATGTTTAAATCCAAATCTCGTCACCCAAACCCATTTCGGAGGCAACTGCACCGTCGATGTGGCGTGTCGGCCCAACGGATATTTCAGTATACAATTGCAAAAATGCATTTGTGCAGAGGGTTTTGTACCCACGAAGAATTTCGAATGCCAAAAAATGTCAGTCGTGGATCGCATGAAATATTATCCGTGTGAACCCGACGAGCTGAACGGGCACCAGTTGAACGAGTCGGATGGGCTCGACAAAAATTACATACGTCGGCACTATGAGAAAAAATGCTTCAAGAGACCTTGCACGTTTGACGCCATTACAGGAAAACCGTTGAAAAAAGCTCGCTACAAATCTGGTTTTGGGTGTGTGTGTGATCCCACACTCGGTCAATTTGGAGTCAGGATAGAGGAATTGGACGACTACACCTATGGCAAGGGTTACAATGCGTGCGTCAGTGCGTTTAAAAACCCCCCGGAGGAACCTATGGACGTGCAACTCTATGCCTATTTTTACTTGTTGGATCATAATCCCGTAACGTTTTTACACTACAGTAACGTGGATCCCAAAAAGGTGATTGCTCCCCTCCGAGACCAGGTGCGCGATGGATCCTTGCAAATTGGACAAGAATTTCCTTTCGATTACATGCAAGTGTTTTTTTTGGAAAAGGAATCGTTTAAAGCGAAAATTTACAATTATCGCGTGTCATCCTCTTGGTTTGGAAAATTAAAAATGGAATCGTCCCTTCAACCTAATCGTATGGAGTGGTGTCGGTGGATCACGCGTCACTGGCAACCCGGGTCGACGCCCCTCGTATGGAAAAATCAATTAATGTACGCATTTCCTGCCTGTTATATCGGCAAAAACGATCTCGGAGTACCTGAAAAATACCGAGGAACCATCGTTTCCAATCCCCATCACGTAACCCTTCCCGGATGGCCCGAATCGCCTCGTTCCAATGGATTGCTTTTGAAGCACGAGGGGGGTGATTGGACACTGGAACTGGCTCCAGATTACAAATTGGAAACATACTCGCAAGTCACCGACAATGTGCCGAAATGGGACGATCCTTTGGTGGAGGCGTTGAAAAATCGTAAAGTAACCCGACGAGCCGTAACAGCGGGTCACGAGGCGTATGAAAAGACAAAGTCTGATCGAGAAAACGAGCCATTCTTTTAAACAAAGATGAAGCGTGCGCACGAAGAGGATGCGTCATCAGAAGACGAAGAACCCCCCACCAAACAGATTAAACCCTCGGACGTATTGCTTGATCTTGAAGCAGGTTTGACGGAAAGAGACGATATTAGTCAACAACTGATGAATGCCCAAAAGCAATATTTCACAACGTATATGGAAAAATTGATGAATCAACTCCCGATGGGAAAATCCGTCATCGAAGCGGTTCGCAAAACTGGTTCAGAAAACGATTTCATGTACATGTATACGGCAGCAAATACAATCATCCAATCCCTTTTAAGCGTGAAACAGGTTAAAGCTACAAACTCAATGGTGGATATGATTGCGGGGGTCATGTGTCGTTACATTCACGAAAAAGTGCTCACGCCCATGTTACAGCCTGTGGTTCACGATGAACATTTGAAGAGAGCATTCCAAGCCTATCAAGCCAGTGTGAAACAGGATGAAGATGCAATTGAATTGGAATTGCGGTGTGTAGTGCATACAATTAAACAAATGTTGGAAAAGGAAAAGGATACCTTGAAAATAAATCATCCCATCCGGGCTCAGGTGACTCAGCAGATGAAAGCCATAAGTGATTACGTCGTAACGTTATTACTTTCCATCTCAACAAAGCCATCAGAAAGCAAAACGGAAGTTGCCGAGACTGAACTCGAAAGAGAAGAGGCGAATTTTGAAGTAGATATTTTAAAATAAAACATTTGCGAGTTGGCTGGATCAGTGGCAGAGGCCGTAGATGATTTTTACAATTTAAAACTGAAACAACGTTGAAAAGTTTTTAGATGGGGATGTAGCGGCGTCAAGTTTAAATTGGCATGGTCACTGGAGAGAATTTAAAATTTTACAAGCTGTGAGAGCTTTGGAAAATTTTGATGAGCTGAGAGTATCGACCCGATGCAACAACATCTAAAGTTGCGAGCTCCAAGAAATTCCAAAGTTACGAGCTCAACGTCTGACTTTAACATACAACGTAAAAAAAAAAAAAAAAAAAAAAAAAAAAAAAAAAAAAAAAAAAAAAAAAAAAAAAAAATATTTTTTTTTTTTTTTTTTTTTTTTTTTTTTTTTTTTTTTTTTTTTTTTTTTTTTTTTTACGAGGTTGTAGACGTTTGAACTTGAGTCAATATGTTGAGTCAATATTGTATAAGGTTGAGAGCTTCAATAAATTTTAAAGTTGGGACCTTCAACAAATTCTAAAGTTAAGAGTTGGAGGCCTTCAAGAAATTCTACAGTTGCAAGTTGGAGGGCTTCGAGAAATTCCACAGTTGCAAGTTGGAGGGCTCCAAGAAATTCTAAAGTTGCGAGCTCCAGGAAATTCTAAAAGCTGGAGGGCCTTGCGAGCTGGAGGGCTTCAAGAAATTCTGACGAGTATGAGATCAACAATGCTTGACGTTTGACTTTCACATACAACGTTAAAAAAAAAAAAAAAAAAAAAAAAAAAAAAAAAAAAAAAAAAAAAAATTTTTTTTTTTTTTTTTTTTTTTTTTTTTTTTTTTTTTTTTTTTTTTTTTTTTTTTTTTTTTTTTTTTTTTTTTGACGAGGTTGTAGTCGTTTGAGCTTGAGTCAATATTGTATAAGGTTGAGAGCTTCAATAAATTTTAAAGTTGGGACCTTCAACAAATTCTAAAGTTAAGAGTTGGAGGGCTTCAAGAAATTCCACAGTTGCAAGTTGGAGGGCTCCAAGAAATTCTAAAGTTGCGAGCTCCAGGAAATTCTAAAAGCTGGAGGGCCTTGCGAGCTGGAGGGCTTCAAGAAATTCTGACGAGTATGAGATCAACAATGCTTGACGTTTGACTTTCACATACAACGTTAAAAAAAAAAAAAAAAAAAAAAAAAAAAAAAAAAAAAAAAAAAAAAAAAAAAAAAAAAAAAAAAAAAAAAATTTTTTTTTTTTTTTTTTTTTTTTTTTTTTTTTTTTTTTTTTTTTTTTTTTTTTTTTTTTTTTTTTTTTACAATGTTCTATGTGACGTTTGAACGTTTGAACTTGAGCCAGTATTATCTAAAGTTGCAAGTTCCAAGAAATTCTAAAGTTGCGAGTTGGAGGGCTTCAAGAAATTCTGACGAGTCTGAGATACGTTCTTGATAGACTGTGTCTCAACACTTTTTAAATTTCTACTGCGACAATTTGATTCATGCTCCTGACTCTGCTCAATGCCGTATATACCAAATTCAAATCACGACTTCCGTTAAAGTTGATGGCTATTGCGGCATCGTCCATTGTATCCCCTTGAAACTTGTGTATAGTACCCGCATACCCAACCATAATTGGAAAATCTCCTTTGGAGTTTCTTTGAATTATTACCGTGCTGTTGTCTGCGACATTTTTACATTCGATGCAATCCTTTTCTTCATTGAAGCGCTCAAATATCAGAGACGTACCATTTGAAACTGTGGAAACTCCATTTTGGAGAAGGAAAACATGACATCCTGACTTTACGTCCACATATGCGTTACCCGAATGGGTTTTAGATTTTCGCCACAAGCGCAGTCGTGGACCTTTTATCAACTGCGTCAAATAAAAATTGTTGTACGTTTCTACGGAGGATTTCAAGTAGGCCAGAGCTCGTGTGCATTTCGCCAATAGTGTCGTGTCGATATTTTCCACCACTGGATAATGAGTCACTAGAAATGTAAAGAGTCCAGTCTCATCCTCTTTGTCTACAAATGACCTCAAATTTTCAATAATTTCCTCATACTCTTTTTCAAAACGCTTGCTTTGCATTAAATCGATGCGTTTGGTTTCAGATTTGACACCCGCCGTAAACATGTTGTGTATAGACCTTACGGGTCGCAGTTGATTGGGGTCACCCATCATGATACACAACACGGGATCCGGGCGCTTAAAAAAGTACTCAAATATCCATTCCACCAACCAAAATGCAACCATACCCACTTCATCAATCACCACAATTTTCGGCTCGAATGGACAGTTGAATTCCTCGAGGAGGCAAGCGCTTTTCTTTAAACACTCTTCTGTATCAGCTTCCTCAACCAATTCCTTCTCCAAGTTGTTCAAGACGGATCCTTTGCCCCAATTTAATCTCATGGCGGAATGAATCGTGCTTCCATTCATTCGACTCGCCACTCTTGCCGTAGGAGCCATGCGTAATTGAGGAATTTTGATAAAATCCAAACAAGTCATGACGGTATAGGATTTCCCAGTGCCCGGTCCACCCGCCACAATGACTTTCAAATTTTTAGGTTTTTTAAGCCATGCATCCACCAACAAAGGAAACTCTTGTTGGCTTTCAGTGAGCGTTTCAACATGTTTGTGATACCCGACTCCATAAGCGGGGTGGTTCCATTGGTCAGTCATGGATGCCCCGATTGCAATTTGAAATGCGCGACACTCGTCTTGATGGATTCTGAAACACGAGAAGAATATTTAATGCTAGCTTGTGAAAGAGTTGCAGTTTCGTACTTGATGGACTTGTATGCTTTGTACGTGGCCAAAGATGCTGTACGCGTTCCGTCGGTTCCAATCAAATCAGTGGTGACACTCGGTGTGGAAAAGGTGATCCCTCCAGACAAATGGTTAAAATGTATTTTGTGGTCGCGCTACCAACGACAAGGTCCGCAGGCAAGTTTGGAATGGTGCGTTTCTAGACCAGGCACGGCTGCGTTTTACTACTCGGTGGGAGAAGAAGGATCGTTGCTGATGCCTCGTAACGGTGATTTAAATACGATACAAATTCACCCAGACACTGTCAAAACAGTATCGGGACAGTCTGACCGTTTTTGCAAAAATCCAGTGCTGTTACTGTTGAACAAGGAATCGCAAAGACATGAATGATTTGGCATGAACAAGATTTTTCTTTTAAAGGCATCAGAGTAAAAAAAAAAAAAAAAAAAAAAAAAAAAAAAAAAAAAAAAAAAAAAAAAAAAAAAAAAAAAAAATTTTTTTTTTTTTTTTTTTTTTTTTTTTTTTTTTTTTTTTTTTTTTTTTTTTTTTTTTTTTTTTACGTAATGTTTTGTATTTCTTCTTCCATGTGTGCATCCTCTGATGGAAATTCAATAGCTGGTGTGATTGGATCCAAAAACACCATATTGGGGCATGGTTTTATTGCAGATTCTTGAAATACAATCATGTTTTGGATTGTCCCACCAATTTTGTATTTATCATCTCCAAAAGTTGTTCTGCTCCTAATAGTAATTTGACAAATGGCTAAAAAAGATCCCATCTTTGTTAAACTCGCTTCCAGAGGTTTTTTGAAGGCGTGTTTTAAATCTTTACCATTAAAAACTCTCAATTTAGTCACACACCAATTTCGTTCAAAGTCTAACGGTACGTTTCTCGACAAATGCGCTTCATAACACGTGTGACACAATGCTGGATCGCAGTAATCCATAAATAATCGAGCACCATCATGTAATTTTTGAGTTGGATTTTCTCTCATGGCATCTCCAATGACTTGTAATGGGTAACAGTCGCGAGCCACAAAAGACGTGTGTCCTTCCGATTCTTTTGTTTTATCATATGTAAAACATCCCACGAGAATAACCTTATGCATCATACATGGTTTGATAATGTTGCGAGTAAATGTCTTTTCATTACTGCTGGTATGACCCTTGGAAAATAAAACGCCGTTTTCTTTATGAAGTTTATACGCCTCATTTTCATTTAGCTTATTTTCCCAATCAGGTGTTATGAGGTTTAACGCTCCGCTGTCTGTTTCGAGATCCTGAATGGCTTTGGCGAGTGCAGGAACTGCGAGTGTATGTTTAACAATGTAAGAATATTCCATCTTGATTAAAGACGATTCAAAAGATCCATTTTGAAAACTCTCTGAAACTCTCTGATTGAAAAACTCTCTAAAACTCAACTACCAACAAGGTCCGCAGGCAAGTTTGGAATGGTGCGTTTCTAGACCAGGCACGGCTGCGTTTTACTACTCGGTGGGAGAAGAAGGATCGTTGCTGATGCCTCGTAACGGTGATTTAAATACGATACAAATTCACCCAGACACTGTCAAAACAGTATCGGGACAGTCTGACCGTTTTTGCAAAAATCCAGTGCTTTTACTGTTGAACAAGGAATCTCAATGACATGAATGATTTGGCATGAACAAGGTTTTTCTTTTAAAGGCATCAGAGTAAAAAAAAAAAAAAAAAAAAAAAAAAAAAAAAAAAAAAAAAAAAAAAAAAAAAAAAAAAAATTTTTTTTTTTTTTTTTTTTTTTTTTTTTTTTTTTTTTTTTTTACTCTGATGCCTTTAAAAGAAAAACCTTGTTCATGCCAAATCATTCATGTCATTGAGATTCCTTGTTCAACAGTAAAAGCACTGGAACATTTTTTTTTTTTTTTTTTTTTTTTTTTTTTTTTTTTTTTTTTTTTTTTTTTTTTACGTATGCATTTCTTCTTCGTTAGGCTTATCGTTACTGGTAGAGGGTTTAGAGGTGCCAGGTCTAGTCGGCTCTGAGAAATAGCCAATTTCCCCCATGTCTGGATGTTCTTTTCCAGTCATTAGTTCAAACGTTAACGCAGACAACCGCCGTTTAGTCACATCATCATAAGGCAAACTTTCGATGAATTTGTTATTTTCCAAATCGCCCGTCGCTCTGTTTGCCAATAAAACCTTTTTACCATTAGCCAATTCTATATAATTTCCATAACGCCGTACCACAGACAACCAGTGTCGATAACGCAAATAAATTGCAGCTTTAGAGTCGGGAAATTGTACTTCTACTCCTTTCATCGTATCATTTTTAATAATTTGGATTCGTTTATTTGGAAGTTGATTATTTTCATTTTCAGTGCCTTCTAAGGTTCGTTTCTTGGCTAGACGAAAAGCTTCCCAAACTTCATTACTCGTATGCCAAAGGCTGTCCTGGCCAAATAGGAACATTTTTCCGTCATGGTTGATTTTAACTTGACCATCTTGCGTTGTAATTTGTATACCCTCTGCTACATTCTTCACCTCACCTGTTATTTTCTCACCAATAGCCATGTAGGCTTGATCATCCATATCGTCTTTATTTGATTCAATTTCTTCAAATATCGGAGACAATACCTCCGATGAATATGGACTTGAAACAGGGGCATCCTGGGGACAAATTGGAACAATCAATTCAGTATCACTGTCCACATCCATTTGACGCAAACTGTTGACAAAAGGATCGGCCCAATCGTTTAGCAACTCTCCACTAGGGTTTGAATTTTTGTCCGAGTCTGAATAATCTTCCTCATTCATTTCTTGATTGTTTCATTTAAAAAAACAAAGAATATGTCGAGTCTAAACGCAATTTTACATCAAACACCTTGGATACCCTACAATGACACCTTTTATCACTCTCGAATGATTTTAACCTTTCCAAAAAATGTCATTTTCACAGCACAGTTGCTGTCACACGTTCAATCCTTGCCCGTTTATAAACAGTATCCCCATGCCGAACGTTTCGAAGCGAAATGGTTGCAAAATGTGGATTGGAAGCAGAGCATGATTGTCTTTGATGACAATTCTCACGTAGTGATGGCTCCAGAGCCAGTGATGGATTTAATTCAATTGGATCGTCGTTTGCAATACAAGGAGGCTGCTGACGGTATATTTGGTTCTTTTCGACCCATGTTTCTTAAGAAGCAATGGCTTTGGATTCTCGGATTGGTATTGGGTTGGATTCTGGTCAATGTATTCTCGACTGTCGCGAAACGGACCCCTTATCGCTTGGTGCTGTCGAATCCACCTACACGTTCGTAGAGGACTTTTTCAACCGCAAGGAAATGCACGACCTATTTTTGGGTTGGGTCCATAGACCTTGCAAGAAATCCACCTCGTTTGTAAATACGGCCCGCTCCGCTTCTTTGTAGCAGGCTGGAACTGTGACGGTGTTTTGGTAGAGTGTTTGCGCTCGCTCAAAAGACTCTAGAGAGTATCGGGGTGTCGATAGTGCCGTCAACAGACGATTGCGATCAAAATTGTCAAAAATTGTATTTTGAATGTACTTTTGAGGAAATGTGTGTTTTGTGTAATAATCCTTTAACCAGAAAAAGGTCACCCAAAACGAATCAATCAAATCTGAATCTCCGTGCGTCACCTCCTGATAACGTAAATATTTTTTCATTTTTATAATAAAACTAGCTATTGCAAAGGGTGGATCTTGATCCTCGTCGGAAATCAAAGCCTGCGTTATATAAGGTGCGTTGATGGGAGTAATGCCCACCAGAGCGGGGATAAAATCATTTCCAAACAAAAAAGAGCACGTTTCCAGCTGTTTTGGAGAGTAGGGTAACCATTCATGGACGAGTTGTGTGAAGGGGTAGTATTTACCATACCGATAAATTTGAATCGTTTCGTAGCGATTCAAACGCATTAAAGCAATGACAAATACATCTTGGTCTTCGCTCGCAACGATTGGATTTTTGCAGTGTAGCGCTTCGGCCATGTGAAACAATTTATGCTCTCCCTCGCCGGGAACGTTGCATCCACTGAGGACGACGTGAAGCTCACGCGCTTTGAAAAACTCAAAGTGTTTCAAACGCTCTTTGAAGAAATCCTGAATTTGTAGAGAGATTTTGTTGGTTCCAAACAAGGCGGCTCGGTATTTGGCTTTTCCGCTAGCGATTGAATGGTTATCCTTTCTGGTTCTCCGTGCACGTTGAGTGGGCCATTTCATGGGTACGCCATCTCCATCAAACGAAAGTATCAACGTAATTTTGTCTGTAGAACCATAATACAGAAATTCATTTAAATGCGTGACCAATTTGTGCCACGCTAAACGACACATTTCTTTAAATAATTTCTCTTCATCAGTCTCCAAGGCCAACGAGATGGCCACATGTAATAGGGATTGCACATCATATAAAATGGAATCGAAATACTTTGGTTGAGTGGGTGGCTCTTGATCAGGTTCGTGCAGCTTGTTGATTAACGCACAAAAGTTGTTGATGCCCATCATACAAAAACGTGTGTTGGCGAGAGGCTCGCTTTTAAAAGACAACCTCAAAAAAAAAAAAAAAAAAAAAAAAAAAAAAAAAAAAAAAAATTTTTTTTTTTTTTTTTTTTTTTTTTTTTTTTTTTTTTTTTTTTTTTTTTTTTTTTTTTTTTTTTTTTTTTTTACGAGGTTACTGACGTTTGAGCTTGAGCCAACATTGTATAAGATTACGAGTTCCAAGAAATTCTAAAGTTGCGAGTCGGGCTTCAAGAAATTCTAAAGTTGGGACCTTCAAGAAAATGGACCTTGAAGATATTCTAAAGTTGGGACCTTTAACAAATTCTAAAGTTGGGACCTTCAACAAATTCTAAAGTTGGGACCTTCAACAAATTCTATAGTTGCGACAGCTCCAAAAATTTCTGACGAGTCTGAGATGATCAAGACTCGACGTTTGACTTTAGCACAATTTTGCCTTTGCAAACTCTTCACAGCGTTTCTGCTGCAGCCGTTTACTCCTCCTTGGTAACACTTCCAAGTTTGACATGCAATTAAAAGATTTTGTTTTCGAGTCTATATTGCCATCTGAAGATTTTGTTTTCGAGTCTATATTGCCATCTGAAGATTTTGTTTTCGAGTCTATATTGCCATCTGAAGATTTTGTTTTCGAGTCTATATTGCCATCTGAAGATGTTTTCGAGTCTATACTGCCATCTGAAGATGTTTTCGAGTCTATACTGCCATCTGAAAAGCTTTCTCCATAGTCTGTTTCACCACCACAGCATCCACAGTCCTTCCCTCCACAGTCCGTACCGCAACCTGAAGAGTCGTATCCCCAGTCCGTACCGCAATCTGAAGTGTCGTATCCCCAGTCACAGCTGAATGTCCTGTTCCTGCGACCTGACCTGCTATTCATGCAACCAAAAGATCTTGTTGCCGAGTCTGCTGACCAACCTGAGTTGGTCGTGCAATCTAAAGAGCTTGATTCCTCATCCATGTTGTCTATAAAAATGTCAATAAGAAATTCTAAAGTTGCGAGTTGAAGGCCTCAAAAATTTCTGACGAGTCTGAGATCATCAACGCTTAATGTTTACCTTTTATTGAAAAAAAAAAAAAAAAAAAAAAAAAAAAAAAAAAAAAAAAAAAAAAAAAAAAAAAAAAAAAAAAAAAAAAATTTTTTTTTTTTTTTTTTTTTTTTTTTTTTTTTTTTTTTTTTTTTTTTTTTTTTTTTTTACAATGTTCTAACTTAGAGCGAGAGCAAGTGTTGTAGTATAATGTTTACAATGTCCTAGCTAATCTTAATCTCCATATTCATCCACCTCGTCTAGCGATTCTTGGTATTCTTGCTCGTTACATTTTTCGTAATGAGAAACATATTCATTTGAATCCGTTTTAAATCCTTTGGTAGATATCATCATCACTCTTCGTAGGTTTGGCCTTTCGCTACACAATAAAATCATTTGCGCAATGGGTTCGCCAGTTTTGATGTGCGCCGATTCATTACCAACATTTCGCAAAACAACTTTAACGCTTCCTCTGTATCCAGTATCAATAACACCAGCATCCACTTTTAATTTTCGTTTGGTCACCACAGATGACTTATCTTTCAACAATCCAATTTTGAAATTGGGTAGAGAAAAAACCACAAAAGTATCAATAATTACTTGCTGACCTGGCTCAATATCGACATCCATTGGAGAATACAAATCAACACCGGGTGACAATTCATCAGACGTAGTTGGCAATACTGCTGATTCATTCAGCAAGAGGAAATCTAAATTTAAATGAGCCATGTTCTAATCTATGTGTGATTTGGAAAAGTTGTAGGAGTTTATGATTTGGAAAAACTCAGCTGCTGCTTTTAAAGAAAGGTTTTAAAAAAAAAAAAAAAAAAAAAAAAAAAAAAAAAAAAAAAAAAAAAAAAAAAAAAAAAAAAAATTTTTTTTTTTTTTTTTTTTTTTTTTTTTTTTTTTTTTTTTTTTTTTTTTTTTTTTACGTTGTCTTAACTTAGAGGGGGAGTATCTAGATTCTTCATTTAGGTCTCCAGAACAATTTTAAGGAGCTGAGATCATTGAATATTGTCTAGGCTATATAATCTACTCCATTATGCAAATTTTGATATCCTTCGAAATGGGAAGAAAAATCTTCCATATAAGGTTGTTTGCTCAATTTCTCATGATGATAGCCGAATCCAATTATACCTCGTTCTGTTTCGGTAGAAATCCTTTTTACTCTTTGTAAGATTGGTCTTTGACAAAAGAGTAAAATCATTTGCGCAATGGGCTCGCCAGTTTTGATATGCGCCGATTCATCCCCGACATTTCGCAATGCAACTTTAACGCTTCCTCTGTATGCAGTATCAATAACGCCACTATCCACTTTTAATTTTCGTTTGGTCACCACAGATCGCTTATCCTTCAATAATCCAATTTTCGAATCGAGTATGGCAAAAATTACACCAGTATCAATAATTACTTGTTCACCTGGCTCAATATCGACATCCACTGGAGAATACAAATCAACTCCGGGGGACGATTCGTCAGACGTTGTTGGCATTATAGCTGATTCAGTCAACAAGAAAAATTCCAAATCTAAATGAGCCATGTTTCAATGTATGTGTGATTGGAGTTGTGAACCCGGTAAGACTCAACGACTGCTTTTAAAAAAAAAAAAAAAAAAAAAAAAAAAAAAAAAAAAAAAAAAAAAAAAAAAAATTTTTTTTTTTTTTTTTTTTTTTTTTTTTTTTTTTTTTTTTTTTTTTTTTTTTTTTTTTTTTTTTTAAGGTTAATACGTTTGGTTAATACGTTTGCTTTGAGATTTCAGTTTCCTCATTAAGAACTCCAGAAAAATTCTGAGTATCTGATATCATCGAGTGAGTCTTATCTAGGCTAATATAATCTACTCCATTATATAAAATTTGATTGTCTTCAGCGAAATCATTGAGAACTTGATTGAGAACTGAATCGAAATATTCCATATAAGGTTGCTTGTCCGATTCGGTAATGTTGCTTGTCCGCTCAATATCGACATCCATTGGAGAATACAAATCAACTCCGGGTGACAATTCATCAGGCGGTGTTGGCATTACTGCTGCTTCTAAATCTAAATGCGCCATGTTTCAATGTATGTGTGACGGGAGTTTTGAATCGACAAAGCTCAACGACTGCTTTTAAACAAACTTATTAAAAAAAAAAAAAAAAAAAAAAAAAAAAAAAAAAAAAAAAAAAAAAAAAAAAAAAAAAAAAAAATTTTTTTTTTTTTTTTTTTTTTTTTTTTTTTTTTTTTTTTTTTTTTTTTTTTTTTTTTTTTTTTTTTTTTTTTTTTTTTTTTTTTGAAATAACAATTTGGTGAACCAAGAATCTGAAATCATGTTGATTCTATATATTATGTTATTTTTCGCCATGTATACATTCCATTGCTTAATGGCGCGCAATTTTCTTGAATATTACACGGCTCGCGCTCATCCATTTCATTGGAATTTGCATCGTTGGAATCAAGATGTCACATTCCTCGTTGATAAATTGGTTTAAACAACTCTTGTTTGGGTGCAACCATGGAAAAGAAATCCCTCCACCCTGTGAACTCGCCGAATTAATCTTTCTATTGGAAGAGGATGGAATTTATTGGGAAGACATGCTTCATCGGGGTGGGCTCACAAACTATCGTTATCAAATACAAGGTGATTTAGATCTGTTACTGGATTCACTCGAAAAGAATCCGGATGCTTTGCCAGTATTTCGTACTAGGGCCGTCACCTCGTTTTTTAATCATTTGATGTGTCTCTTGTCTCGCCCTCGCCAAAATACTGTAAAAGACGACAATTTGAATCTCAAAGCCATTCTTGAAGGTTCTTCGGGACCCTTTCACTTTGAATCTGCTGAATTTTGGGGAAATTTGGTTCAACAGTACTTATCTCGCAACCGACTTCCACAAGAGTTGCAACCCTTGCCCGCAGCCCGGGATCTGGACTTGAAACGCAACGAACGGTTGTATCAACTCACTTGCGAAACTCGTGGCGAGCGTTTGAATCCATTTTCCACGTTTATCGTTCCGTCCCACGAATATGTGAATGCCGTGCATTGGCAATCGGAAAACACGTTGGAAAGCTTTATGAAATTGCGACCCGACCACGCACTCTCCCAATCCATTCAACAATTGGTGTTGAGAGCATTGAATCAATTTTTAGATGGAAATTATCCATCCTGTTTGGACTCGAACCATTCCAAAGCGTTTGAATTTTTACAAAACGTTTCTGTGGTGCACGACTCCATTTCAGAAGTGACATTGCTCTCACCACCGCCACGGGTCATTGATGTGTTTCAACGTTTACTCTCCTATGCTCGACTGGATGACTTGTGGCAATCGTGTTCCAACGTTCCCCTCGACACGAGTTCCGTCATCGACACTTTTCACTTGTCCGAAAAGCTCCTCTTGGCTGAGAAGCAAAACAAGATTTTGCTCCAACATATACCGCAGGATTAATACGAGAGCCACGAGAGAACACTTACTAATGTGCTTGTGGAAAGGACAGAGTATATTTACAGCGTATTGGGCGGATAATTTTGTCAAAGAAGGTACACCCAAGGTATCTATATTCAAAATTCTGGGTATCTCGGCATCTCGCAAGACGTTCATTTGATACGTCAGTCCCTTGCAACCAAATACGACTCCAGGTATCATTTTTTCCAAAAAATGATAACGCTCTTGTAAAAAATGAAGCACTTCTGAATAGGGGGTGGCTTGATCAGTGGTCACGATGGCATCTGGATAGTTGTGAGGATACATGGATTTCAAATAGGCATAAGACATTGGACAATTGATGTGAAAATGCTTCTCGTATCCAGTTACATCCACAAATGATAGTTCAAGAGGTGCGTATCGTTGACCGAGCAGCACACCTACGGTATGAACGAGACCATGTACAGCCATATCTTGTTTGTTTTTTTGTAAAACAAGATGAAATTTGGCCTCCGAAATATAATCTTGGTGACGGTGTTGGGACTGTTGCTTATAACGGTTGTGGTTCAAGTATATGTCATGTACCAAATATCCAACGCCAAGAAATATACCATAGATCAAACTAAAGTCATGAAAGAGAAAGGTGTAGACGCCCAAGAATTTTGGAATTTGAATCAGTCTGGTTTCTATTACCCAGCAGTTGGAAATTTGGCGTGTATGGTTTTGCTGGGCTTGATACTCGTAATGGGATAATAAAGTATGGACCTCAGAACAATATTGCTGTTGGTGTTGGTTATTGTAACCTTTGTAGGACTGGTGTGCTTTGGATATCTAACGTACTCGACGTACAATGAAGAAACAAAAACTGCTTCAGTATTTGTGAGTGACCAAAAACTATTTGTGTACCTACAGACTGCAATGTATATTGTAGCACTTGCACTATGTGGTGGAATCTGGCAGATGGCTCCAGGCAGACGAAACTTGTGATTAACATTCACCGCTCCGAGAAGAAAATGAATAGAGTGTGAAGCTTCAACCAAGTTATGGAAAAAAAAAAAAAAAAAAAAAAAAAAAAAAAAAAAAAAAAAAAAAAAAAAAAATTTTTTTTTTTTTTTTTTTTTTTTTTTTTTTTTTTTTTTTTTTTTTTCAAATTTATTAATCGTTATGTTTATTATCCTTGTAGGAAATTACCAAATCTAAGGCTTACTGCTCGTTCGGGTGGAATCTCAAAACACCCGTGTTCTTGATTGCGATCTCCAAACATTGGTACAAAATTCAGTGTAGCTAAAAAATCTCCTTTTGAAAATTTTTCTTCCTTATTTGAATAATTAACCAAAACCACTAAAAGCCTATAGTGATAATCTGATTCTTTAAAAAGTTTAGCTAACACACTGGTTCTTACGCGCAATCTTAGGTGTGTACTTGGCTGCGCTATCACATGTTCAAAACCTGGCAAAAAAGTCAGATTTTCTTTTATGATTACATATTTGGATTGAAAAGGTTCAAGTACTATATCCTCTGAACAAAACAACCTGTGTTTAGTTACAACCAATGATTTTGTATTTACTTCCAGCATGGTTTGAGCGACTTGTTTTTCAATGAAATTAAAAATACTTGTTTAAAGCAATCATTATAAAGAAAGGAATGATGGATACGATTGAAGATTTATTTCGATTTATTTTAAGACATGACCACGTGGTTGTGTTTGGAAATTTGGGTCGATACCCCCAAAAAGTGTTTAACGCTCTGAGTTTAGACCCTCAGCTCAATGTAGCTATACAGTCTGCCTATTACGATTGCCCATCCTCTCCAGACGGCCGTATTCGCGTGATTACTCCCAATCAAGGTTTAGATACCTTTTGTGATTTAATGGTCGTCTTGGAGCCTTTACCCGATCAAATACTGGAGAAACCACCCAAAGCGTCTCGTTTGGTAGTGTTTACAAGTCATTTCAACTGTTCAAGAAATCTCGAAACGGTTTGGACTCTTGTGTCTTTCTTTCATGGTGAGTCTCCTCCACTGTTGATTAGACACACCCAAGAATTGCTAAAGCTGCAAGACAAATCCATCCAAACGCAAGACATTCAACGGGTTCAGCCCAACGCTGTCAATTCCTTAACCATTCAAGGAAAGACACAACAGACATTAGCGTCGGAATCGTACGTTTTGATTGATTTGACTCGATACACTCAACCTCTCACCATGTATTTGGCTTTTTGGGATGCATTTGATTACATGCTGCAAAATAAATCACTTGTTCAAAGGTGGTGCATTGCTTTTCCTCAGAGCAGAGGCATGATGGCGTTCGAACAGGTTTGGCAAAATTGTTTGGATTTGCTCTATTGCAAAACAATTGAGAATGGAAACGTTACCGAATTGCGAAATATCTTGGGTCTGTTACCATTCTATAAATCGGGTAGTATTGACAAGGAGTTTAACGTGCCTACCGCTTCATTTATGGGTGTGGAATATTTGGCCCTTTCAAAACCCGAGGATGTTTGCAAAGCTGCGAGCAAGCACAATCTAGAATACTGGGTAGGCAGCATTTATCGATTAAAATAAGTAAAAAGAAAACATGGTAAAAATACATGAAACTGATTCGTGTGACAGCGATGTCTCTTTGAGCGAATTCATGAGTCCTATCGTAGCGCTAGCCCCACCTACACCTCCATTGAGTACGTGCAGTCCCAAGGGTAAGCGTGGCCGCCCAAAAGGTTCGGGCAAGAAGAAACCTCCCAAGAAACCTGGGAAGCGGGGACGTCCAAAAGGCTCGGGCAAGAAAAAACCTCCCAAGATACCGGGGAAGCGAGGACGTCCGAAAGGATCAAAAAACAAGAAAAAGACGGCAAACGCAACTCATTGGAGTGTTATGCCGTATGCGGCTTCTTCCTGTGGATCGTCATCTCCAAGCTCTTCCAGAGCATCTTCACGCTCTCCTTCTCCATGCGGGAGTCGTGCCAGAAGTCAATCTGTGAGTTCGGCTGCGAGTGATCGGTCTGCAACGGGTCCAGTGGGTTCACGTTTTTTGAAATGGGGAAAAGACCATTCGGAATTGGTGTACGATTACAAGCCACATAGAATAACTTTTAAGAATGAGGATGGAAATTTTAAGCAGAAACGTCTTCCAAATAAATCGTGTCGTTATTTGTTGAGCCATTGTTCGAGAACGCATCCCACAAAAAGAGATACCAAACCACGTAAAACGCTCATTACGATAAAGAAGCGACCCACTGTACGTGGCTGGCTACCATACAGTTGATACCATTTGCAAGTTGCGTGTTTTCCAATGAATTTTCTTGTGAGCAGAGTTGTCGAGCGTCGCTGTCTTAATTAAAGCCTCACAAAAAAAAAAAAAAAAAAAAAAAAAAAAAAAAAAAAAAAAAAAAAAAAAAAAATTTTTTTTTTTTTTTTTTTTTTTTTTTTTTTTTTTTTTTTAAATAATGTTGAAAGCTTTTCATGTAAAGTAAAACAATGCAAAAAATAAACACACTGCCCATACGTGTATCCATTCAATCCATAGCAATGTAAAAACAATCAACATGAATGCAAAAGCACCATGTAAGCTCCAGTTTAAATATTGTTTTTCCTTTAGAGTTTGAAAATTGTACAATTTTCTTTTCGGCGCAGATTTTATAGTGTTTTTACGCAGAGCCGTCAAATATTCTAAAATTTTTTCAGACATAAATTCATAACGATCCGATTCATCTTCCTCTGCCAATATTGTATCCCACACCACTTCAGGCGTAATGAGGCGCATCGCTTCATTTTCCTTCTTGAAATACAAAAAATCCAACCGCTTGTTGATCTTGGTTAGCATGTCTGCCGTCAATACCGAATCATAATTATAAGGGTCGATGACATCCAATACGAGAGAAAAAATGCTGAATATGGCGAAAGCATTGCTTATACCACCCAACACTTTTCCTAACGTGGCCAATGTTCGGACAGACAGAGATACCGTTTGGTTCAATACCACTTGCGTGAGGGCAGACTTGATGGGAATGCTACTAGCCGCTTTTGCAATGAGTTTTGGCGCTTTTTTGCGCAAAATCTTTTCCACGGCATAGACGGTAATGTCTAATCCAAAATCAAATGCCACTTCTTTGGCAATGTCTTTGGCAATCTCTGATCCGTCAGCCGATGCCTCTGTAATATCTGTCACGTCCGGCACATTTGGAAATTCAACGTCTTTTGGAATGGTGGGTAATGTCTTTTTGGGAGGTGTAAAGGCTGATGATTTAATGGTTCGATACACTGTTTTACCCAAGAGAAATTCCAAAATGGTTTGTCCAGTCGGCGAATAGCAGTCGTTTCCATCAAATTCCAAACCATAGGCGGCACAATAATCTTTATTCAAGTACATGTTTCCCTTTTTCCAATCCAACCCTTCGTGTAAAGTATGTTTGGATTCTAATCCAAATGCCTTTTCGGGAAATGTGGCGAGCAGTTTTTTCAAAGGATTGACCACCATACATTGGCCGTCGATCCATTCGGAATCGACGGTCGAGGGGGATCGCCAACAACTAGGCTGGCACGCCAAGGTGAGATGATTGCTTCCGATGGGTATCCATTGGACGGGATCCGTTTTTTCACAGGGTATTCCATTGGATTTGTATGGAAAACAACTCAATATCGAACAACCCTTTTCGGTAAATGCAGTATTTTCCACCACAATGCATTTCTGAGCCAATGAGTCGGGTATATAATAATCTTGACGCGTTGCGGGACGAGTATGTATTTCAGCGTGTTGAAACAAATGAGGATATCGTTTTCGGTATTTTTTCATCATGTACACGCGAGTGTGTTCCGTTGCGTACAAAACAGCATGCTGTAATTCATATTTACTGGGTCGATGCATCTAGACATAAAACGCTTTCCAACGTGGGACCCTTGTTTTGAGCCGATAAAACGTTTTTACTCAAGAAAAACACGGGTTCACCTCTTAATGTAAATGTTGAACACTTTTCACAAGAAATGTTTAATTTTTTCAAAAATACGGTATTGGGCATTAAAAATCTTTCAAATTTTCTTTTCTGATCCCCGATTCGTTTGCAATGATGACCAAAATTGTAAAATTTCTCTCGAGTCAACCATGCCACAATCGTCTTTTGCTCTTCAAGAGTGCAACGGTTTGGTAAGGCGTAACAAGGAAATGCGCACAATAAATGGGCGTCATTGTTGATTGTGATGCTTTGCTCACTGACAACGATTCCATCCTTTGAAGAGCAGGCGCAGCGCAAACCTTTTTCAATGCGAGCGCAGTGCGGGGGCACGCTGTCTGTTTTCAATGTAACGAGTCCTTCGTCGTTTGAGTTTTTTAAAAAGGTGCTGGGAAATTCTTGCACGTACAAATCCATAATTGTACAAAATGAACACGTTGCACTTTATAAAAGAACCTTGATATTCCCAATGTCTCACAGGAAAAATTTTAAATTGATAAATGTTTGGATGGTGCAGCTTAAAAAAACTTGCCAGGTAATGAGATAACAAATACTTGTTCCAGACCAGCTGTGGTGAATGCACACAAATACCTGCAGTCATAAACGGCATTGGTATGAATTGAGTTGGTCGCAGAGATTATAACGTATCATAAAAAAAAAAAAAAAAAAAAAAAAAAAAAAAAAAAAAAAAAAAAAAAAAAAAAAAAAAAAAATTTTTTTTTTTTTTTTTTTTTTTTTTTTTTTTTTTTTTTTTTTTTTTTTTTGAAAGTTTAACTTGTAGTCTGTGTAGTGTTTGTCTCGTCGGGTGATTCACTGGCGTCTTTCACGTTTAAAGAATCCAATTTATTTCTTAATAACATGTTTTGTATGTTGTCGAGGATACGCTTCCATCCACCTCGCTTTTCAATACAATCATCATACATGTATGAAATGAATCGCTCACACCTGTCTGAAAACTTTCGAGCGCAATCAAAGGGCCCTACATCGCAACAGTATCGATTTACTAATGTCAAACGAACAATGCGCAGAAATACAAATATATGAGTAATTTGTATTGGTTGGTCTCGCTTAAGCATTGATATCGCTATCATAAGTATTTGGAAATTGATTTCTGAATCGCTCCATTCACACATGTCGGTGTTCAATGGTATGTCGGTTATCAATGGCATCAACTCAAATGCTGTGTATTCTGTCTTGATGTACTCATCAGCTATATCTTTTAGGTCTTGGTACAATTTCTCATCGGAAAATTCAAACCTGTAAAGGAATCGGTCTACAATCCGAGATGTCCATGACTTGTCAGAGTCTGGTATATAAGAACATGCCAACAACTTCCACGAAGCAGCAGGAGGCTTCTCATCCGATTCACAAGGCGTGTGCTTTAGGGCCATCATTGTTAAATTACTTTGGTTCTTTTGCAGCTGACAATCCTCTGCTGTCGTTGAACTAGTAAATCTGTGTGGTCTTGACAAACCTTATAAACATCCATCAGTAAAAAAAAAAAAAAAAAAAAAAAAAAAAAAAAAAAAAAAAAAAAAAATTTTTTTTTTTTTTTTTTTTTTTTTTTTTTTTTTTTTTTTTTTTTTTTTTTTTTTATGATTGTTGTAAAAATTTGCAACATGTTAAAACTTGTACGTTTTCTTAAAATTAAATTCTTTTGATTCAAAGTTTGGTTTGATTTTTTCCAAGGTTACTTTCCAACGTTCTGTAATTTGTGCAGGTGTCTTTCCCAACCAAATGTCTGCTTGCAAATTTTTAATTTCACGCATTAAAACATCTACAAATAATTTTCGATTCAAAGACAATTTAATCTGGTTCAGGAAGAGTTCATTTGGATCAATTTGCTTTTCATCGCTTTCCTGCGAGGTTTCAACTTGATCCGTGTGTCTATCATCAGTTTCTACTGGATCTTGATCAATTTGTTGATTGCTGCTTTCCTGCGAGCTTTCAACTTGATCCTTGTGTCGATCATCAGTTTCTACGGGTTCTCGATCAATTTGTTGATTGCTGCTATCCTGTGAGATTTCAATTTGATCCACATGTCGATCACAAGCTTCTAAGGGATCTTGATCAACAAATTGGTTATCGCTATCCCGCGAGGTTTCCTCTCGATCCTCATTCCAATCATCATTTTTTAGAGGATCTTGATCAATAGATTGGTCGTTACTTTCCTTGAAAATTTCGACGTGCTCCATATTTCGATCGTCACATTCTATCGTGTCCTTATCGAGAGGTTGGTCGTCACTTTTCTGGACAACTTCCACTTGATCTGAAATGATTTCACTGATATTCATTTTCAATTTACCACACCAAAAGCACGTCGGCAAAAAGTTTTTCAAAAGACAAATTGGACGATGAACTCCAAGCAACAGGCAAATCATCGGTAGGAAACACTTTGCAGTTGACCAAGAATATATCTTTGAAGATGTATTGAAAGCTCTGTTGAACAGAATTTCAGATACTTCACACGCAAACGCTAATGGTGAGAGGATAGGTAAAGCGACAGCAGACAATGTGTATCGAGCCAAACTTTTTTCGTAAGACCCATCGGCGAAATATCCAAAGAATCTGACAACTTTATTGCATTTACATTTATATGCATCAACAATCAGAGGCGTATTCATATCAAATGTTTCAAACATTGGAAATGCATCATTATCCAAATTGAAAAAATTGGTTCCCTCCATGGATTCAAGAGCAAGAGAATATTCACAGTTGTTCAGCAGGTTGTAATGATGGTACCAGCGAGTCATCACAGAATATAAAGAAGCTTTAAAAAAAAAAAAAAAAAAAAAAAAAAAAAAAAAAAAAAAAAAAAAAAAAAAAAAAAAAAAAATTTTTTTTTTTTTTTTTTTTTTTTTTTTTTTTTTTTTTTTTTTTTTTTTTTTTTTTTTTTTTTTTTTTTTGATGGACCATCTTGTTCAATTGTTCAATCATTCAAAGTATATCGTGTTGGGTGTCTAAGTTTTTTTATGTTGTGTTTAATCTGTAATCCTTAACCCCATCGTCTTGTGCACCTGCGACATGTTCCTTGACGATGTATCGTCACGTAGCAAGTATTGGGAGTGTCACAGACCCAAGTAGCTATTCCTGTACTGCAATTCTCGCAAATGATAACAGAACACATACTAATCTTTCTTTATATCTTCTCGTTACCTGGCTTCAATGATTTGAATCGTGATAAGAAAGAAGATTATCAGTATGAAGCATGACACGTTTCTGTGTTTAAAAAATGCTTACCGGGGTCACATTAATAAAACCAAACTGAACCAAGTCGCCTTGCAGGAAACTGATCCATTTTTACATCGGACGATGCGACTGGTTACGGAAGAGGAATCTTTTGTGGTTCCTTGGGACGTTTCGGAATTTACTTTTAAATTTCGTAAAGCCACTCCCCAAGAACGATTGCATCAGGTCGTCTCGACGTATTTATTGCGCTTGGTAATGATTGTGAAAGAAGAAATGTACATTCGTACGTTTACCAAGCCCGAGTCCCAAATGGCCATCATGGCTTGGAAAAATATTTTAAAAGAAAACATTTTTATAGTTTTAACCTTGTTGTACAATGTTAAATGGAATTCAGATTTACTGCTCAACAAATTTGAAACGTTGATTATGGATTTACTGGAGGGCAAAGCATCGGCCCTGCGAGAGTTTTTAAATAATCAGTGTCACATCCCAGCACCCATAACGCCTGCTGAACAACTCTTTCCAAAACTCAATTTTCTCACCATTGGTCAGTTTGGATCGTCATTTTGGCGATTGTTGCACTGGATGGCAGAAGCTATGGACGGTAGACCCAATGATTCAGAAGACGTCCTATTGGCCAAAAACATGTGGCGTGAGCAGATTGCAGAATCCATGTATCGAATGTTGCGGTGTGGAATATGTATGGCGCATTTGAAGCATATCGTCCAAGAATTGAAACCGCAATTGATGGACGAGAAGACTGAACAACGTAAACTGTGGTACAACATACACAACAAAGTAACGGAGAGCAAACTCGATCGCTATCGAACCAATGAAAATGCAAATTATTCAGAATCGGAATTTAATGAAGATGTATCATTTATGCGCCAGGCTCTATTCCCATAATAACTGCTCTTTGGAGGTTTGGCTGTTCGTATCTTGTTAATCTGCATCTGATCATAAATGTGTGGTGTAACTGCTTTTCGTCCGTCGGGAGCCACTAGAGCATCGACACTTCCTAATACTTCGGGATTTAAAATATTCCACCATATAATGGATAAACCATATCCTATGGAATCCTTGAAAGCATAGTTTGATAACAACATTTGATTTTTAAATGATATCTTTTCCAATACACTGTCATAAATGAGTCCTCCATAGGTGCCATAATAATATTTAGGGTCCACCATTACAAAATTTGGTTTTCGATTTACGGCACCAGGAAGTGCAGCGTCTCGTATCAAATTCAAACATTGAAATTTTTCCATCAATTCCTGCAGCGAATGGTATGGTACATGAACATAGGCCATGTCTACAAGATTTGGGAAAATTAAAGCTCAACAGCTTAAATACAGAATTAAAAAAAAAAAAAAAAAAAAAAAAAAAAAAAAAAAAAAAAAAATTTTTTTTTTTTTTTTTTTTTTTTTTTTTTTTTTTTTTTTTTTTTTTTTTTTTAATAATGATTTTGTTGTCTCTGTTGCATCCATACATGGTTTTCTGGAACAATAGTCATGGGACGTGCAAACACAAATCTATTTTGTTTGAAATAATTCTTCAGCTTCATTATTTCTTGATCCCAAAATTGTTGAACTGCCATTGTACGAGCTTCTGTTGACGTGCATGGAAAGTCATATAGCTTATTGTGTTTATGACGGCAAGTGAAAATCCGTTCTGGTTTACTTTTAATGCGTGTTACGTTTGGTAAACCACACACTTTCTTGAAAAACATTTTTTGCCTCTCTGACCTGACTCCCACGTTCTGTTTGTTTGCAAACAATACATCTATTAAGACATGATTCAAAACTAATCTCCAATTCCAAACATGCATTTTATAAATTATCGGTTTGACTTCATCTGCTACATTTGTGCATTGATGATGAAATCGCTCCTTGCATCTTGAATATCCCTTGTTACGTATTAAATCTGTCATCGAAACCATAAAATTATTTGGCAAAATCATTTGGAGAATATATACTTGATCGGGATCAAATGTCTTTGCAATGGATATTTCAAGAGGTAATCTTTTGCCATGGCCATACTGTATCCAAGCAAATTCGGCACACAGGTCAATAGGCTTATGGTTGATCATAGTCTATAAATAATATACAGTAGGCAGCAGTATAGACAATATTCACAAGTTGTGAGAGCCTCAGAAATTCTGATGATCGAGATTCGAAGCCTAGCTTAAATAAGTAACGTTAAAAAAAAAAAAAAAAAAAAAAAAAAAAAAAAAAAAAAAAAAAAAAAAAAAAAAAAAAAAAAAAAAAAAAATTTTTTTTTTTTTTTTTTTTTTTTTTTTTTTTTTTTTTTTTTTTTTTTTTTTTAATCAAGAACATGACTAAACATAGTTGGGTACACGCGTACGTCCCGTCATCACAAAATGAACGTATATATGAGTTGATTGTAGTGAGAGACAATGACAATACACTTTATTACTTTGCAAATTCTATAGCTTGGTGCTTGGGACATGGCATCCCCCATGAAGCTATACAGCAGTTGGTGAGTCGGGACCATATGTATTCTCTCGATTGGATATCTGGTATTTTTTTAAAGCTGGATGGCGTACAGGAATTGATAAGTAAATCCAATGCATCTTCATTTTCAAAAGATTTTAATTCCTATCATCGTCTTTGTCAAATCCAGCGCGGTGGTCTTTATCCTAACTAGACTCATAACCAGAGTCACAGCGGGGTCGACGTATTATTGGTCTGGGAAAATACCTTAAGCAACTTGAATCGAGGCTGCTGAATCGAGTGTTGCACAACGGACAAAATCTGTAGTGTACCAGACAACGTTTATGAAATTCGTGTTCACAATCCAATAACCACACCTCACTTCTTGGCCATAAAGCATCTCCACATACAAGACATACCATTATTGTGGTTTTTCAATGTACAACACGAGTTGTGAGTCTTGAAATATTTTAAAATAATCGTCTTTAATGGCGATTTTATACTTTTCCGCAAGTCGCAAGGTATTTTTAATGTAATGTTGTATCAATCTCTCGTGTTTTGGTATAATAGCTACCGTAACACTTTGATTACGAAAAAGTTCTTGTCCCGTGAGCAGTCTCAGAAAGGCATCGTGAGCACATTTTGATTTTGTTACATCCAAGTGAATATCCTTCTTGACGGGTACTTGATTTACTCTTCCATCCATATATGGTAATGGAGTGACCAAAGCACGATTCGTGAGTGTCTTGGAGTTTTTGATGCAAATATTGCTGTATAGAGACCCCACATGCAATTGCTCTACTCGAGAAAAATTTTCTGGAAACCACATTATCAGATGACTCGTTAAAATAATCACATGTTTCACATTTGGAGGCTTTTGAACAAATTTTCCAAAATAGGGTTCCACTACAAACAAGAAATCTAAATCGGGAACGGGTTCTTGGACGTTATAATTGCACACTTTGTCCCAAGGAGTGAGTACACCAATCGTGTCTGAAGCTGTAAACGCCAAATCCAAAAAGTAATTCAACATCAATGGATGTCTTCCCAAATTTCCAAAAATGATTGTTATGTCTTTGTCACGACACGATTGAAACAAATTCATAGCCTTATCCATTTGAGAGAGAGTCATTTTAGATTGAGCCTCTCCCCGCTTTCGATCCCTAGCTTCTTGCAGATGATCTAGAGTACATTCTGGTTCAATCTTTTCATAATGATAATAGCTGGTTGTGTTTGGACTGAATTTCACAGACAACTTGCTTGCAGACATCTTGATTGAATAAGCTATGACAATTTGTGAACAGGTTCAATTTAAATACAAGTCATAAAAAAAAAAAAAAAAAAAAAAAAAAAAATTTTTTTTTTTTTTTTTTTTTTTTTTTTTTTTTTTTTTTTTTTTTTTTCAATTTTCCATTTCTACGACTTCGTGATTTTCATATTCTTCCTCAATCTCGCTTTCATCATCGGCTTTGCTTTCATCCTCACTGTTGGGCTCGGGTTTGCTAAGCTTCAAATACTTTTTCAAATACTCTTCCAGCTGCTCCTTTGACATTAATGCCTTGTACACTTTTACGCAACTATTTAGAACCTTTTCTGGTAAATATGGCTCGATACGAGTATCTGGAATATCTATTTCAACAGTATCTTTGATGAGCTTGTACATTACTTGATGTACAAATTTGCCAATTTCAGGTATCGCTTTCATTTTCTTGACTAGCTCTTCACTAACTTTTCGTATGGCTGTTGCGTGCTGATGTATCAAATCATCATCGGGTTCTCGGTCATACATACTTTTTGAACCATCAAAACTATATTTCAAGTTGTGTAGGTATTTTTTAATGTCAAAAACAGGTTTGGATTTCCTTGAAACCTTGTGTAATCCATAACCATCTATCGCCAGCAATCCACTTACAAAATTTGAATAATTGTTTTTGCAGAGACTTTGCAATACCTTTATGAGTTTGTCGTTTCTCACAAGGTCTTGAGCAAACACATATGACCACTCATCTCTTTGGCGTGAGTGTACATGATCAAGAATGCCCTTCGCTATGCTGTGATGAACGGGTGTATGGGTCTCAAACAAGTTACTTAGCTCCTGACGAGTTACCCCCCATTCATTCATCAAGTTGATGAGCAGCTTGTACTTGAGTGTTTGTAAGGATGCCAGCTCACATATACATGGGTCAAAAGTCCTTATTAGGCAGTCGTTAAACTGCTCACGGAGGTAGTCGGTGTTTACGGAGAAGACTTCCTCGGAACAATATTTATGAGTCATGTCTATTCACTTTATTCAAGTAGATCAAGCGAGGATCGCGTATTTAAATAACAACGTTAAAAAATTTTGTTTTGTGTGTATACTCTAAAAGGAGTCTGGAGTGTGGCAAACAAGTCAATAGTCTAGATGATGTCCTATGAGTTTGAGCTTAAACATACAACTTGGAAAAAAAAAAAAAAAAAAAAAAAAAAAAAAAAAAAAAAAAAAAAAAAAAAAAATTTTTTTTTTTTTTTTTTTTTTTTTTTTTTTTTTTTTTTTTTTTTTTTTTTTTTTTTTACGTCTCCGTTTCATCCTCGTCTGGAGTAAACACAATCTCTGCTAGCATTTGTAAACTTTGCTCAATTTTCGAATCAGACATCATAAACAATTTTAACGTTTCCATGGTCCATGGAAGAGGATATTGTGAATCAAAATCCGAAGCTGATTTCATCAGAGTCTTGACAACAGTTGACAATTTTCTAGCTTTCGCAAACGTACCTTTCCTTGGTTGGCAGGTATTTTTATCGAAATTGCTCACGATATGTGCCAAGGCAATAGTAAACGCCATTTGATCCGCTGGTGATTCAAACAAGGTGGCTGGAAAAAGTTGACTGCTTGCCATTTCTTTCATATCGGGTATTGCTTGAAGTTTTTCTTTGAAAAATGCCTCCAATTGACCATATTTTAGAAAATTTTCAGAGAGGCACTCTATACCGTCGCCCCTCTGGATACTCTTGACCAAATAGTAAAATTCCATATTACGATGGGTGTTTCGCCTGAATGAAAAATATTTTGTTATGATGGCGCGATATTGGCTTACAAATGGACACTCTTGAAACTCCTTCCAAAAGTATTTTCCATTGCATATTCTTACGATTAAATCGAGAGCCCAATTGGCCACTACACCAATGTCTGTGCAACATGCATAACAACCAGCCAAGACGTGAAATATGTCGAAAGGAATACTGTATTTTCCAAAAGTCTTGCGAATCTGCTGCGAATACTGCAGTTGTTTCCAGAGTTGATTCGCCAAGTTTGTGTCAGCGTCAAATGGAGGCAAAGGTGTCCAATCCGCGCAACATTCTTTAACGTAGGGAACCAATTTTTCAAAATAAAATTTGAAATGGTTATTTTCAAATTCTTTTGAATTTAACACGGTGTGCATGTTTTGCAGTAAATGGTTCAAAGCTGTTTGCTCAGTTGTTTTCAAATCTTGTTGGTTCGCTGCCAACACACTCATGTAATCTGAAATGAAATTTTGCATTTCTGGCGTGGGTCCTTCCATCGGAGTGGTCATGTTTGTAAAAGGAGCATTCAACGCTTTTAAAATGTCGACCGACGTTTTCAAGCGTCGAAGGGATTGACCTTCAATTCGCTTGTCATGGATACCCTCCAGCTTTGAAATGTAAATGGATACAGGTATATTTACGTCACCTGTCCATTCCGCATAGAGTTGAGCCATTCGGCACCCTTCCAGCAACGAGTTTTGGGAGAGGTCATTGATCCATTTGTACACGTCTGGAATAACTCTGTTGTGGCAGATGCTGCACACGAGGGACGGCTGTGGCGTCGGATCCACCTGTACTTTCTCGTGACATAAATACGATTGAATTTCTTCAAGAAATGTCATGTCTTGTTTTTTCAAATGTCGATTTTGTGGTTTGGCAAAGGCTACACTTTCCTCGCAGCATGGCTCGAGCATTTTTTGCAATGACTCTGGCAATCGTTTCGGTCGGTGTGCATTTTTTGCATTTGGGGCAATACATGCGTTGCTGCTCCATCATTCCTTGTCTCTTTGTTTGGAAAACAAGCATGGAGTACCGTCATGTGATTATGCATTTATACGAACACGACCATCTTTCAGAGAGAGAAATTGCTCGTCAATTGGGATTGTCCCCCTCTACCGTGCATTACTGGATACAACGCAGAGGTCAAAAAGCCGACACCAAGCCAGGTCGTCCACGCGTCACAAATCCACAACAAGATCAAACGTTGTACGACACTTCTACCAGAGAGCCGTTTTTGTCGGCCGTAGACTTGCAGAAAGCGATCGTGCCCTCGTGTAGCGCAGATACGGTTCGCAATCGCTTAAAAGAGAAGGGATTAAAATGTCGCATTCCAGCCCGAAAACCCTTTTTGACCCCTCACCATCGTCAAATGCGATTCGTCTATGCTTTGCGTCACATCAATTGGACTATGGATCTGTGGGAGAGGGTTGTTTTCTCGGACGAAAAGATTTTTAGATCCACGAGCCGCGGAGCCTTGCGAGTGTACAGACCCAAGCACGGAAGTGATCGTTACGATGATAAATATCTGGTACATTCTTCCAATCCAGCGATGGTGGGTACCCCGCGGTTTACCATTTGTGTGTGGATGGCCTTTGGGAAACATCTCAGACGCTTGCTCAGGGTGGAGCAAAGGACGTTGAACGCCCAGTATTACACGACGCAGATTCTACCCTCCATCGAGGATGACGTGTGCGAAAATGATTTCATTTTTATGCAAGATTTGTCGTCCATTCACACCAGTAGGATGACTATACAATGGTTGAGGGATCGCAACATTATAGTGATGGACGATTGGCCTCCCAAGGGACCCGACATGAATCCGGTGGAAAATGTGTGGGGTGAATTGGTCAGGCGCATCGAGAAGAAGAAGACGGGTGTCAGAAATCGGGATGAGCTCTGGGACGACATTCTGCAAGCGTTTCACGAGTTGCCTGACGAATACTTTGATCGTTTAATCGCTTCCATGCCCAAGCGAGTGGCTCTTGTCGCCACCAAGCACGGTGGTTGGACTAAATATTGAAAAGGTGTCAATGTGATAGTCAAAGAGCTCGTTGTATTTATCATCTAAATATTTCCATTTACAAGGATTCTGATTTTTACAAAACAAACACATTTTTTTATGATGTGGCCATTCCAACACCTTCATAGAGTACAAATCATTGTCTTCGTCATATTTGATTTGCTCCACCTCTGGAATGTGAAAACGTAAAATGTTGACAGCAGCCTGGCCTTTAAGAATAAAAGTATCACTGTCGTAAAAGTCGAGAATTCGTATATATTGTTCGGTAGTAATAGATAGAAGTGCGTGGGCTCCCTCTGCAATTTCTTTTACAAATCGTCGATAGTACATTATGAAAAGAATCTAAGCAGCGTTCAACTTGACTTTTAAATACTCAACAACGTAACCAATGTTTGAGCTTGAACCAATAGTGTCTCAGGTTGAGACCTTCAAGAAATTTTAAAGATGAGACGTTCAACAAATTTTAAAGTTGCGACGAGTTGAGGGCTTCAAGAAAGTTGAGGGCTTCAAGAAATTTTGACGAGTCTGAAATTATCAAGACTCGACGCCCGACTTTAAAATACAACGTCAAAAAAAAAAAAAAAAAAAAAAAAAAAAAAAAAAAAAAAAAAAAAAAAAAAAAAAAAAATTTTTTTTTTTTTTTTTTTTTTTTTTTTTTTTTTTTTTTTTTTTTTTTTTTTTTTTTTTTTAACGAAGCTATTTACGTTTGAACTTGAGTAAGTATTATCTAACGTTGTGAGCTCCAAGAAATTCTAAAGTTGGGAGCTCCATGAAATTCTAAAGTTGGGAGCTCCATGAAATTCTAAAGTTGGGAGCTCCATGAAATTCTAAAGTTGGGAGCTCCATGAAATTCTAAAGTTGGGAGCTCCATGAAATTCTAAAGTTGGGAGCTCCATGAAATTCTAAAGTTGGGAGCTCCATGAAATTCTAAAGTTGCGAGCTCCATGAAATTCTAAAGTTGGGAGCTCCGAGAAATTCTAAACTTGCAAGTTGGAGGGCTTCAAGAAATTCTGACGAGTCTGAGATCATAAGCCTAAACATCTAGCTTTAAAAAAAAAAAAAAAAAAAAAAAAAAAAAAAAAAAAAAAAAAAAAAAAAAAAAAAAAAAAAAAATTTTTTTTTTTTTTTTTTTTTTTTTTTTTTTTTTTTTTTTTTTTTTTTTTAACGAAGCTATTGACGTTTGAACTTGAGTAAGTATTATCTAACGTTGTGAGCTCCATGAAATTCTAAAGTTGGGAGCTCCATGAAATTCTAAAGTTGGGAGCTCCATGAAATTCTAAAGTTGGGAGCTCCATGAAATTCTAAAGTTGGGAGCTCCATGAAATTCTAGAGTTGCGAGCTCCATGAAATTCTAGAGTTGCGAGCTCCATGAAATTCTAGAGTTGCGAGCTCCATGAAATTCTCAAGATACTTACTCAAGTTCAAACGTCAATAGCTTCGTTAAAAAAAAAAAAAAAAAAAAAAAAAAAAAAAAAAAAAAAAAAAAAAAATTTTTTTTTTTTTTTTTTTTTTTTTTTTTTTTTTTTTTTTTTTTTTTTTTTTTTTTTTTTAACGCGGCTATTGACGTTTGAACTTGAGTAAGTATTATCTAACGTTGTGAGTTCCAAGAAATTCTAAAGCTGTGAGTTCCAAGAAATTCTAAAGTTGTGAGTTCCGAGAAATTCTAAAGTTGGGAGCTCCATGAAATTCTAGAGTTGTGAGCTTCATGAAATTCTAGAGTTGCGAGCTCCATGAAATTCTAGAGTTGCGAGCTCCATGAAATTCTAGAGTTGCGAGCTCCATGAAATTCTAGAGTTGCGAGCTCCATGAAATTCTAGAGTTGTGAGCTCCATGAAATTCTAAAGTTGAGAGCTCCGAGAAATTCTAAAGTTGCGAGCTCCGAGAAATTCTAAAGTTGCGAGGCCCCAGAAATTCTAAACTTGCAAATTGGGGGGCCTCAAGAAATTCTGATGAGTCTGAGATCATAAGACTAAACGTCTAGCTTTAAAAAAAAAAAAAAAAAAAAAAAAAAAAAAATTTTTTTTTTTTTTTTTTTTTTTTTTTTTTTTTTTTTTTTTTTTTTTTTTTTTTTTTTTTTTACGAAACTATTGACGAAAACGAAGCTGTTGACGTTTGAACTTGAGTAATTATTATCTAACGTTGTGAGTTCCAAGAAATTCTAAAGCTGTGAGTCCCAAGAAATTCTAAAGTTGTGAGTTCCGAGAAATTCTAAAGTTGCGAGTTGGTGGGCTTCAAGAAATTCTAAAGTTGCGAGCTCCGAGAAATTTTAAAGTTGCGAGTTGGAGGACTTCTAGAAATTCTGTTTATTAATTTCGTTGTCTGCTATTTTTTGGTCGTCTGAGTTTCGATTTCAATTTTGTACAGGATCTCGTCCGTATCAACTTTCCAACTTTCTGCAACACTGGTGGGATGTATTTTTGTAAGATCAACCAAACCACGGGTTCCTTTTCATTAATATATACTCGATCGGATCCATTATTGATAAGACGAAAGTTGAGGTGTCCACAAGAACCGGGAGAGATCACATCATCATCTACTCTCACATTCTGAATCAATGAATACAACCATCCATATGTACCTGGTGGTATTTTGATCTCGACATGAGTTGATACTTTTACGTCATCCCCTGGTTCAATATAAAAATTGCAAATTGGAAAAAATTGCACAGCAAAATTTTTGTAAGTCTTTGGTTCCATTCCAACGAACGGTTCTTTCAGTCTGTATCGGAACAATCGTTGAGTGGAAGCATCCATGTTTTGAAAATCAGATGATGAGGTTGGACAATAGTTTTCAACAAGACAAGCACACTGCTTGAATAGCAAATCTCGTCGGCTCTTTTAAACACAAACCTCAAAAAAAAAAAAAAAAAAAAAAAAAAAAAAAAAAAAAAAAAAAAAAAAAAAAAAAAAAAAAAAAAAAAAAAATTTTTTTTTTTTTTTTTTTTTTTTTTTTTTTTTTTTTTTTTTTTTTTTTTCATCTATGTGTTCATAGGTTCTCCAAATAGGTTTACAAGAGCTTCAGAAAAGTCTGATGAACTGAAATCATCTAAATTTCTCAGTCTTTTGTTTTCTTTAATCCGTTGATCCTTCCTATACTTGAGGTCTGCCATGGCTCCTTCAATTCGGCGCAGACTCTCGTCTGTCAAAGCATATGATTCTGTAAATTGTTTAAAATCGTCTCTTATCATACGATTGATGACGTTGTCTTCCTCACTCAATGTTACAATTTTTTCAATATCAAGTTGGATATTTGAAACAATGCCTTTGAATATTTTTCGTTTAGGAGGTATACAATCTTGGTAAAAACCAATTTCATCATATTCATCTGGATGTTTCTGCATGTTGATTTTATTAATCTCGGATTGATGTTCGAGAGTTACAAGTGGCGCTACAATATTTAAAAGGTTGTAATTTAAAAGGTAACCGGATGGGTCATAGATGAACCGTTTACGCAATGCATTCATCGATGGAAATAGGGACTCGTCTTCGTGAAGCAAATGTTTCACATTCTCAATGCAGCATTCGATTTTTGAAACGCATTCTTTGAATTCAGTTTTTGCATTGCTCAGTTGTTCCTTGTAAAATTCAATTTGTTTTTGCGTAGACATATTAAATGTTATTCTCCTGTAGTCAATTGTTTCCAACAAATCTCTCGATATTTTTTTGCGGCGCACGGGACAAGTCTGATGGAATTTCAACCATAGATCTAGACATGGCCTGTGAAGCGAGTACTCGCATGGAGAAGTACAACAAATTGAACATTCATCCTCTATCATCATTTTTTTGAATGATATGCGAAAAAAAATGTTGGTTCCAAGAAATTCTGATGAGCAAAGTTCATCGAGACTCAACGTTACAGACGTTTGAGCTTGAACCAATATTGTCTAATGTTAAGACCTTCAAGAAATTCTAGAGTTGCGACAGCTCCAAAAAATTCTAGAGTTGCAACAGCTCCAAAAAACTCTAGAGTTGCGAGTTCAAAAAATTCTAGAGTTCCTACAGCTCCAAAAAATTCTGATGGGCTGAGATCCTCAAGACTCGTCGCGTGGCTTTAACATACAATGTAAAAAAAAAAAAAAAAAAAAAAAAAAAAAAAAAAAAAAAAAAAAAAAAAAAAAAAAAAAATTTTTTTTTTTTTTTTTTTTTTTTTTTTTTTTTTTTTTTTTTTTTTTTTTTTTTTTTTTTTTTTTTGACGTTGTACGTACGATGCTAGAGACGAGACCTTGACCTGATACAGTCTAAGGTTGAGAGCTTCAAGAAATTCTAAAGTTGAGACCCACAAATTCTAAAGTTGAGACCCACAAATTCTAAAGTTGCGAGTTCCAAGAAATTCTAAAGTTGCGAGTTCCAAGAAATTCTAAAGTTGCGAGCTGGAGGGCTTCCAGAATTTCTGACGAGTCTGAGATCATCAAGACTCATCGAGCTCATCATCGAGATTAACATTTTTTTGAAAAACAATATTCACGAGTCAACCATTTCATTTTTTGTGAATGAAGACGCTCGGGCGCGTCGTGTAATCTATATTGCTTTTGAAAATTCGAGCGTCTTCCTGCACCAATTCCACCACTTTTGGAATAGATACCGAACCTTCTACTTTTGATCGATCCCCGTGTTCAAAAAACTTTTCTTCAAAACAGGATGCTATTCCGTTGGCTCTCAACCCATTGTTGAGTTCCATCGTGCCTAAGCGCATCCCTCCCAGGCGTGAACGACCTTTCACTGACTGATTTGAAATTTTGTCTTGGGTGCATTTGACTGGCGCATACAAATGTTCTGAACTCCAGTAAGCAATCGGAAAATAAAACGTTTTTCCATAAAACAGTTTTGCATGAGGTAACATTTTCCCATCGCTGTTTCGCACCACCCTAGCGTCTCTGCCTTGCCCCCTCACGATGCCCTCTTTGATTTGACCGGGTGTCATTCGAAAGAAACCATAGACGTTCACCAGTAAATCGGGTGTGATTCGCTCGTCCAGCAAAGGAAATTGTTTTTGAACGCGCATGACTCCTTTTTGGCCATGGAAACTGCACAATTTATCGCCCGTACTACTTTGATGCTCTTGTTCCACACACACGCTTAACGTGTTGCTCGTCAAGTGATGCTTGATGACTCGAAAGGGTTTTTTATGAAAATGCACGTTGATGACTCGGTCATTCACTCGCACCAGTTTGACGTGAATGGAAAAAGATTCCAAGTGGAGGGGACCCTCGTGCACCAGTGAGCCCAACAGCGTCGAATCGACGGCATCGCCCTGGACCGGTCGAAAGATGACCCTTGCATCCGTTTCCAATTTCACACGAATCGTAAAAAATCGACAACAATCAAAAGCATTCACATCCTCTCGACGTACGATGCAATCTTCTTGCGTGCATCCCAGAAAACTCATGTAGGATACCATCATGTGAGGGACTCGACACACGAAATGAGGCGACACCCCATCCTCCAGGGGTTCCATCACGTTTTGGTGGTACGGCGTCAATTGTTTGGCGTACACGGTCAACGTATCCATGAAATAATGAGCGCATTTCGAATCTGTGGCCAAAACGGCGTTTTTCAAAGAATTGAATGCTAAAATGACTTTGGGAAAAGCAGTATACATGAAAAAGGGATTTATGTCCACAAAATAACTGGTGATGAAGGGATATTGGAAGCGACGCACCACCTCCTCCAGGGTCGTGTATCCAAACAATTGTGACATCCAGTACATGATGTCGCGAGGCGTGACCCAAATGTCGCTGCTCGGAATTTTCTTAAAAATGATTCCTGCTTTGTAATGGATGTGGATAAAGAAATCCGTCTTGTAGCATTCCACCAGTCCAAACGTACGTTTCACGTGCAGCAGATTGAGGTTGGTAAAACAGGCTTGCGTCACGGGGATGCACGCCTCGTTCACCACCACACAATACTGCGAGTGTTTTAAGGGCTCCACATTCAACTCTTTCCAAAAGGGTGCGCTCGTGACGTGAAACACTGGATCCAAATCCACGCAGGTCGACACGACCGTATCCCTCACCATCATGGTGGTGCGTCCCACGTTTTTCGTCTCATAACAACCCAAAATGCATAAAAATCCAGCATAACTGTTGTGAAAAGACGGCATGGAATTGGCTTTGACTTTACTCGAAATTTGACGAACGATAATGTTTGAAAAAAATGGATTCAGGGGATACGTCTGAGAGTTGACTTCACGATAGCATTCTGCCGATTTTTCGACAAACACTTCTCCGTCGGCACCAATTTCCCGATAGGATTCCTGCGGGCCGCTCTTGCCCGGTGTCCCTCCTTCCTTGTGAAACTTGGTCTTTTGCGAAATGACTCGCATCAATTTGCCCGTTTCAATGCATTTGGTGACTTTGGCCGCCTTGGCTTTGACGAGAGACCAACAGATTTTGTCTGGTTGCAATGGACCGTATAAGCATTTGATAAACAATTTGACAAACAAATGCCCAGGGCTAAATACAATTTTATTGGTGAGCGAATCAATGTCAAACACTTCGTGGCTGTACAAATACGACATGTAGGTGGCTGGATCTGTTGGATAGGGACAAAAATCGAAAAAAGACTCGACGTTTTCTGTGTCTTCCGTACCTTTGTTGCTTTTAATCACCACGGAGCCACGTTTTCGACCCGTAGGTGAATCATGCGTGTAGAAACTCAATTCCTTGCCTCGATCCAGGGCATCATAGGTAAAGACTCGCATTGATTTTTTGTACACTTGATGCGTTCGAGAGGGATCGTTGGTAAAACTGTATGGTAAATGCTTGAGAAATCCACTGATGATGAAAAATCCTCGTCCCAGGTCCATCTCTTGGAAAGGAGGGGTGGTGGCAGGGGGGTCCACACTGGCCTCAAATACGCGGCGCTGGCCATGCCGAATCGCTAGATCCAATCGAGTTCCCAGCATCACTGGAAAGACATTTTTCAACACTTTTCCCGTCGGCACATGCTTGACAGAACACGCATACAGGGTTCGATTCAAAATGTGTTGATACACGTCATCGGGTCCATCGTAAATGAGTATACACCGGACACGATTCTTTAAAAAATAGATGAAATTATTCACATGGGCATCAAAATTGTCCAGTATAGGTTTATGCATGACGGGCACATTGAGAGGTGGCATATTTAACTCGGAGGGTATGGACTCTTTTATGAAACGACTGCGTGCATTCATTTTGGACGTCATGTATGATGTAGGCACTCAAACTGATGACTAGAGTAATGACAAATAGGCAGTACAACTGTATCCCGTGGAAATACGGGCGATGCGTAGAATAGTGGCTACCGAAAATGGTTTGCAAAAACATTTCGAGGGATAAACTTTATATTACGCATTATACCCGTGATAAGGTTTTGCATCACAGAGCCAACAGCTTTTCACATTCTAAAGTTGAGTTTTAAGAAATTTTAAAGTCGAGACCTCCAACAAATTCTAAAGTTGCGAGTCCCAAGAAATTCCAAAGTTGCGAGTCCCAAGAAATTCCAAAGTTGCGAGTCCCAAGAAATTCCAAAGTTGCAAGTCCCAAGAAATTCTAAAGTTGCGAGGCCCCAGAAATTCTAAAGTTGCAAGTTGGAGGGCTTCAAGAAATTCTGACGAGTCTGAGATCATAAGACTAAACGCATGGCTTTAAACTACAACATCAAAAAAAAAAAAAAAAAAAAAAAAAAAAAAAAAAAAAAAAAAAAAATTTTTTTTTTTTTTTTTTTTTTTTTTTTTTTTTTTTTTTTTTTTTTTTTTTTTTTTTTTTTTTTTTTTAACGATGCTATTGACGTTTGAACTTGAGTCAATATTGTCCAAGGTTGAGACCTTCAACAAATTCTAAAGTTGCAAGTCCCAAGAAATTCTAAAGTTGCGAGCTCCAAGAAATTCTAAAGTTGCGAGCTCCAAGAAATTCTAAAGTTGCGAGGCCCCAGAAATTCTAAAGTTGCAAGTTGGAGGGCTTCAAGAAATTCTGACGAGTCTGAGATCATAAGACTAAACGCCTGGCTTTAAACTACAACGTCAAAAAAAAAAAAAAAAAAAAAAAAAAAAAAAAAAAAAAAAAAAAAAAAAAAAAAAAAAAAAAAAAAAAATTTTTTTTTTTTTTTTTTTTTTTTTTTTTTTTTTTTTTTTTTTTTTTTAACGATGCTATTGACGTTTGATTTTGAGTCAATATTGTCCAAGGTTGAGACCTTCAACAAATTCTAAAGTGGCGAGTTCCAAGAAATTCCAAAGTTGAGAGTGGAGGGCTTCAAGAAATTCTGACGAGTCTGAGATCATCAAGGCTCTTTGACAATTTTCTCTAATCTAGTATCTCGGTGAGTCTGCCAATTTTTATTTTTCTCACTTGACGTGTAGGTGAATTCGTTTGTATGTTTCGTGGTAGCTGAAAGTTTAGTTGATCGTTTGATACATTTTGAGATGAAGTGGACGCAATGCTCTGTACATTAGAAGCGGTCGCTGCTGGGGTGCGGATAGGTGATGCAGGTGGAGTGACTACTCCAGGAATTTCTGCAAGCGTGGATGCAGCAGGGGTTGTCAGAGGTGTGGTGGGCGCTACACGATTTCGAACAGGTGTTCCTGGAGGCGTCGGAAGATATGAAGTGATTCGTTCTGTTATGGTTCTATTCGATTCTTGGGGACCCATCGGTTCGTATTGAATAGAAAATGGTTTCACCGCTGCCACTGGTCTCGGTGTCACCTCGAGTGGTCTATCTGGAAACCTCCAGGGCACTTCCTTTTCAAAATACGATTCGGGTATCACACTATTGGAACGACGGTCTGGAATTTTATAAGGCGTTGTGCGAAAATCCGAAGCTCTATGATGTCGATCCATTCCCACCCTTTATTCCCATTTGGAGATTCAATTTTTTATACAAGCATATTGTTTTCAACATTTGGAAAAACTTGGCTTGGGTGCCATTTCTCTACTGTTGTTATAATAAAGAATATGATAAGTGGATTCATGTTAAAAACATGGTAGTCGATACCTTAATCAAAGCTCTCGACTCGAACAAATCCACCATCCTCTTTGGGAATTTAGGAAGAAATCGTTCACTTTTGGAATTTTATCTAAAGCCACTTGTCGTACCGATGAATGACTTTTCCGAGGGTCCGAGATGGTTTACGAGGAACGGTCAAAATATATATATTTGGTCAGAACCCGAATTTGGAGCACATATTCCCGATAAACACAAACATTTAGTGTTTACTAGTCATTTGGATATGGATTGGGACGATTCCAAAACAAACGTAGTTCGTTTGCATGTAGGTCCAGAAAAATGTTTGAAATGGGTCCCACACCTTGACAAACCGTATTCGTTCATGCATAATATTACTGATTCACAGCCATTTACGTCAAATATTCTCCTCAGAATGAACGACTCTGATTTACATCGAATGTATTTGCAAATGCTTCAATTTGATGATGTACTCTCTGGTGATAAAGTTTGGTCGTCTACGGGCTATCGAAAGCTATTGCCACATTTACAATGTTCATGGGAAAAGTTTAAAAAATATATCGGTGATGAAGAACTAGGTAAAAGATATTGGCTACCACCAACGCTGATGTAATTTGTAACAAGTGAGACGTCCAAGAAATTTCAGATGAGTAGAGTCTAACCTTACAAAAAAAAAAAAAAAAAAAAAAAAAAAAAAAAAAAAAAAAAAAAAAAAAAAAAAAAAAATTTTTTTTTTTTTTTTTTTTTTTTTTTTTTTTTTTTTTTTTTTTTTTTTTTTTTTTTTTAATAATCATAAGTATTGCATATATTGTATTATAGTTTTAGACTCTACAACCATCTAGCCGAGTGTAGTAAATCATTGTATCCTTTTAGCAACTCAAGTATGGAGGATAATTGTTCAATTTGTGTCTTTTCTTTTATGCAGCTTACTACTATTTATAAAACGCCCTGCAATCACTTGTTCCATACGTCCTGTCTTGATTTATGGACAAACAACCATCAAACTTGTCCAATGTGCCGCAACAAAATATTAAAAGGTTCTATTAAACGAATCGAATACAGGACGTCGAAACATAATCTAAAAAAGAGTCATAGAATTTATTGCAATCTGAATAAACTTGGGTTATCGAAAGATCTAACCTTTAAAGAATTTTATGAAATGCAACATCGTGCGTCTCTGGCTGAAGATAAATGGAATGGCTTTAGTAATATACCTAAAGATTTGTTGGAATACCGGCAAGCATGTGGATACTATAAATATTAAAAAAAAAAAAAAAAAAAAAAAAAAAAAAAAAAAAAAAAAAAAAAAAAAAAAAAAAAATTTTTTTTTTTTTTTTTTTTTTTTTTTTTTTTTTTTTTTTTTTTTTTTTTTTTTTTTTTTTTTTTTTTTTAAACGTATCTTATGTTATGTATTATAGTTTTAGACTCTACAACCATCTAGTTGCATAGTTACATTTTCTTCCAAGCAAGGGGCCGAGTGTAGTAAGTCACACGGTATCCTTTTAGCAACTCTTCTAAACAGCAGATACGCTAGTTGAATAGGGCATTTTTTGTCTCCGCACTTTTGACATGGGTATTTCAAAACAGTTCTATCATCAATATGGTAACTCATCCTAACATCGTAAAGACTTTTGAGAAATTTAGTGTGGGACCCAACCAAATGTATGTCGTTCACTCCCAAAATCTGCAAGTAATTTATGACCTCCTTTTCCCAACCTGGTATCAGAGGACACTTGAACCACACGGTTTGCGTGACGACGGCACATTCTTCTTCACCCACAGCAACTGCAACATTCTTGTTCGAAGCACATCTTGTGAAAACTTCAAGATTTCCCGTGTCACTCATTGGAAACTCATCAAACAGCAATATTTGGTGAAGATTCAAATATCCAGTCTCTTGACTTTCAAAAGCAAATTGGGCGTGGATTATAACTTGTTGAGCTTTCTTGCAAGGAATCAATGTCAATTGTTCAACATTTATAATGCCTCGCGTAAACTCGTACGTGTTATCAAAGTTGAATTCCAAAAATAATTTTCTTTTTAAACATTCCTGCATGTCACTAGTAAGCTCGTAATCCACACCATTTCTGTGTCTAATTATACGTGTATGATAGTCAATCATCAACTGCTTAGTAGTCTTTTCCAATTCATCGAAACTTGCCCAACTATGAAGATTTGAATCTGTATGGGTCGCATGGGCTTCCAATTCGTTTGTAACGGCAGAAGTAGACATCTTGATTTAGAAAAGCAACAATGTCCAGAGTAGGAGATGAGTATAATGAGATCAAGACTCTGCACTCGACTCTTTAAACTACATTGCTAAAAAAAAAAAAAAAAAAAAAAAAAAAAAAAAAAAAAAAAAAAAAAAAAAAAAAAAAAAAAATTTTTTTTTTTTTTTTTTTTTTTTTTTTTTTTTTTTTTTTTTACAAGCTTAGTATATCTAAGCTAGCGTCTTGACAATTTTCCATTAGATTGTGATCGAGTAACGACGCTTTAGCCAATTCCATTGCTCCATCACTGAGAAGTATTTGAACTTTGAACGCCTCATCAAGATGCCGAAAGCAAAACCAGATAGAAAAATGTATTTTTCATACCGATATTGGAATGAGCAAATCATCTCGTGCCCATTTTGCGATGAAAAATTGTTATTTAAAGAGTATCGAACGACTCATTCTCAATCCGAACACAATTTAAATGAAGAGACTCAATGCATTTTTTGCAGATATACATTTTCAAATTCATCTCAAGACGACATTCACAGAAAATTTTTTTTTTTTTTTTTTTTTTTTTTTTTTTTTTTTTTTTTTTTTTTTTTTTTTTTTTTTTTTTTTTTTTTTTTTAACGATGCTATTGACGTTTGAACTTGAGCCAAAATTGTCCAAGGTGTTTTTTTTGGTGTTTGAGGTCGAGCCAAGAAATTCTAAAGTGGCGAGTGGAGGGCTTCCAGAAATTCTGACGAGTTGAGACGATACACTCGCCCGTTGGTGAGAGCTCCAGACAACAACCTCGACAGGTTTGTCAAATTCTTCACCCGATGCTTTGATCCACCACTACATCCGTTTTCCTCTGACACACATCCCGTCTGACAGGATGCTCTAGTCTCAAAATATACTTTATCTGTCTTCACAGGAAGCCCATTTCCTTCGACGCACTCGCTTTTTCCTCACACACAGGACGTGACATTCGTCCTACCGGATATTTTTGCCCCTTATCGTCGAGTGCTTAAACTCTTTCACTTCCTGGTAATGCTAAAAAAACAGGATGTATTGCGGGAAATGCATCCGGTGGCGAGGAGAATTTTAAACGTTTCGACTGCGTCACAGGAAGTTTTGGAGGTCGCCCACATCCTGTCTGATGAGTATAAAAGACTCGACGCGCAGAGAGCAGTCATTATTATTCAGAATGAATCAAACTCAACTTGTCGATTTTATTCTCACCAATTCGTTCCGAGTGACCGACGAGGAGTGGGAGTCGCGCATCGATAACACCCCATGGCACATTTTGCCAGCCAAAATTTTCAAATTGTCTCCGCCGGTTGAAAGGCGGGATCCTGATTTCTTTTTTCTAAAGTATATGGATTTGGACCTTTTTAAACGGCGCCAACAATTCTGGAACTTTATTGACCATGAGGCTCAGATAACGTATTTACACGTGCCAATGCACTGGAAGGCATGGAGACTCTTTGGCATCCGATGGCTTCGGAAAATCGTCAAGACTTGGTGGGACAGACATTGGCTCTTGACTGAGGATCTGACGCATCGGGTAGCTATTGAGATTCTCCACTTTATCTACATGGCAAACGTTGAAAATAGATATTTGACGGAGCCAGCAGAATGCTCCATATGTTTATCTCGCATCATTTCCGGTGCAAAATTAAACTGTGGACACGAGTTTCACTCGAAATGTATTGGTGAGTGGGAAAAGAATATTAAAACTTGTCCCAATTGCCGACAGAAATTTTAAGGATTCAATTCTGGACTGAGTAAAAAAATGGGACGAGCTCCCCTTATTGGGAGCTCGTCCCATTTTTTTGCGACTCTAGACCCACCAAGGTTGGATTGTTGGCGTCTCGGATCTTGTGATACCCAGACGCATCAGCACCTGTTGTTTCGATTCACATTTTCTTTTCCATACGTCATCCTACTCCAGCGCCACGGGATGTCCGGCTCCAGCAGTATATAAGGAGCAGCCTCCAGAGCCAGAGCATCTCATTTTTTCAAACAAGCCTCGAGTCAACACATCCATAACCATGAGCCTGTGTGGATTTTTGCATCTGAATGGATACGTCCTCAACGAACGATTTCATGTGCGTGAGCTCGCTGCTGTATCGATTCACGAGAAAGAGCCACCTGTGCACGTGACTTTCAAGGTGGAGGATCTCCCTCGCAGCGTCTCAGACATCCAATCTGCCGATTTTATGCTAAAATGCCAGCATGGACTTTCCTTGATCACTGCACCCGACGAACCTGCCCAACCCCAAGATAATGTCCGGTTCACACTGTTGGCTATCTACTTGGCATTCAAGAGGTGGCATCCAGCTGGCGACTACCTTGGCATCAGTGGCTGTCCCTACACGGCGGACATTTTGAATCAAGTAGCCATTCCCTACATCACCAGTACCCGTTGGGCCACTCTGTGTGAGCTCGATCCCTTACCAACAGCCTGGAGGTCCTGCGGATGGCATTCCCCTTCAATGATTCACGAATGCAGCAAGGTAAAAGTGACAACTTTCCGGACTTGGTACGACGAAAACATGAAATGTTTATAAAGTGCTTATGCGTCACGGACTGGTTTCAACTCTGTATGTATTGGACTCTGGATAGACACTCTATGTAGTTTTGATTGTCATCAGTATATTCTTTAATAAAAAATGTTAAATTGGAAATTTGTGTTTGTCCATTCATTTCCAAAGTATGTTTAGAATTAAATGGCTAAATTATCAAACTGAGAGGATACAAGACTCGCTCCAAAAATATTTTGATAAGCTATGAGGATTGATACTCAAAGCTCACCTTAAATGTACAACGTTAAAATTCTAAAGTTGAGACCTTGATTAAATTCTAAAGTAGCGAGTCCCAAGAAATTCAAAGTTGAGAGTTGGAGGGCTTTAAGAAATTTTGACGAGTCTGAGATTATAAGACTAAGCGCCTGGCTTTAAACTACAACGTTAAAAAAAAAAAAAAAAAAAAAAAAAAAAAAAAAAAAAAAAAAAAAAAAAAAAAAAAAAAAATTTTTTTTTTTTTTTTTTTTTTTTTTTTTTTTTTTTTTTTTTTTTTTTTTTTTTTTTTTTTTTTTTTAACGTTGTCGACTTAAGCCAAGCGCCCAGTATATATAGTTTACTTTTTGGAAATTAATTTTTTATTGAAAGCTCTCTCTCAACATGACTGAGGCAAATGTCTTGTTTCAATATGTGGCTCGTGTGGAACCCAATTTGTATCAACATATGCTGCACATGATTCAACCTCATAGCATAGAAGCTGTTATTCATCATTTCCAAAAGCATTTGGAAGCATCATTGCCCGACTTGCGAGTGTTGAATGAGCGACAAGATGCTATTCCCACACTGTGTTTTGAATTTGTAAAGGCCATCATCAAGCGATTCCCCACACCCGGTGATGCTTTCGGTATTCAACTCACGTGCCGAGTGACCAAAACAGAAACCCAAGGCACCTTGGACAGCAAACATTTACAATCTTGCTCTTCAGTGGAACCCATCTACCGTGTGGATAAAATGATGCTTTATGAACTGTATTGTTACATCAATCACGTTCAAATTTTTGAAATGGCCCCACGTCGTGGAGGATATGCGACGCTATTTACGCGTCATATAGATTTAATGGATCGTCTTCCCGAAGCTGGTTTGTTGGAAAGCAATGGTCCATTCAATCAAGCCAAAACTGCGGATGGTTCATTCAAATATTTGATACATTTTCCATACATTGTCGTTCAGGATAAAGTCTTGTATCATAAAACACCCCTCCCTTTGCTGCGTCGCCTCAACCGCGTGGAAGGGTTTTCGGATATTCGTCTCGTTTTTCAAAAATGTGGTTTGGTGAGTTATTTTTTCAACGTGGCTTGCGTGGCCAAACGCCAATTGATTACCAACGACGTGTATTACAAAGATGTCATGACCATTGTCAAGTACCAATGCCGAACGGGAGTTCCCCTCCCCCTGACCCGAGAAGGTTTAGCCAGACATCCAGAACGTTCCCCCATCGAAGTATTGAGTTTTGAGGCTCCCAAGAAAAACATGGCTCGTATTTGTACCGCGGCATCCAATGTCTATCCTGTGGAAAAGTCTGCCGACAAAATCTTGTTTGGTCAACAATTTAACGAGGGAACTAGTTTTTTTGCGTTAAGATCAGAGGTCGATCGATGCCTACAGCAAGACGTTGAAGCACGAGTGGAGACACCACTGAAAAAGTTTTGTAAATATTCCCGTGAGGACTCTGATGCTGGACTCTGTACATCCCGAGGATCCACGCTATGACTCTCTACAGGCATCTACTCGTCGATGCTTGACTGGAATATCTAAAAAAAAAAAAAAAAAAAAAAAAAAAAAAAAAAAAAAAAAAAAAAAAAAAAAAAAATTTTTTTTTTTTTTTTTTTTTTTTTTTTTTTTTTTTTTTTTTTTAAAACAAAGTTTAGGACATGTGTTTTTTTCCTCGTCAACAGGACGTGACGTCTATTCCACCGGATATTTTTTTGTCATATCGACGAGCACTTCAACTCTTTCACTTCCTGTGGACAAGCCCAAACGGGATGTACTGTGAGACATGTATACAGTCGCGAGGAGAATTTTAGACATTTCGATTGCGTCACAGGATGTTTTGGACGACGCTCTAAAAACTGCTCCTTGCTGCTACTTTCAAAATCCCCGCGCACATCCTGTCTCACGGGTATAAAAGCCTCAGCCTGTGCAGAGCAGTCATTCATATTCAGAATGACTCCTTCTGAAGTTGTCGAATTTATCCTCACTCATTCGTCCCGTGTGGTGGAAGAAGACCATTTTTCAGCACTCTGGGGTGAGAGCGCTTGGCAGATACTACCCTTCCCAATTTACGATTTGTCTGCGCCGGTTGAAAGGCAGGAGCCTGACATCGATTTGCTCTTGGCCATAGACTCCAACTTTCACAAACGGGACCTACAGTTTTTCAAGTTTATTGATTCTGATTTGCCGACCCAGTATTTGCACGTGCCAGGAGACTGGCGATGGAAGACGTGGCGATTTTTTGGTATCCGATGGCTCCAGAAAATCGTCAAGTTCTGGTGGAGAAAGCAATGGATCTTGAGTGAAGAACTGACGTGCCGAGTAGGCCTTGAGATTTTGAATTTCATTTACTGGCAAGATGTTCAACCTCTCCCTTTTCAGGAGCCAAAGGATTGCCCCATATGCCTCAGTCGTATAGTGACTGGTGTAAAATTGGACTGTGGACATTTTTTTCACGCGCAGTGTATTTACCGATGGAATAGGAGGCATAGCACGTGCCCCATCTGCCGACAGGAATTTTAAGGATTTGATTCTGGACTTGAAAAAAATGGGACGAGTTCCCGTAAAAAATGGGACGAGCTCCCTTAATTGGGAGCTCGTCCCATTTTTTACGACTCTAGTTATGCCAAGATTGAATTGTTTAGGTCTTGGATCTCGTGATACTCAAACGTACAGGTGCATGTTGCTCATATTCACATTGTCTTGGCTTTGAGAGAGTGTCCAAATTTTTCGTCCAACAAAATTTGTAAGTTTTGAGGGCTCCAAAAATTCCAATGAGTAAAGAGCAGCATGACTCGAAGCTTGTCTTAAACGTACAATGTTTAAGAAAAAAAAAAAAAAAAAAAAAAAAAAAAAAAAAAAAAAAAAAAAAAAAAAAATTTTTTTTTTTTTTTTTTTTTTTTTTTTTTTTTTTTTTTTTTTTTTTTTAATAATATTGTCTAAAGTTGAACAAGATTTCTCAAGACTCAAACTTCAATTATAATTGTATAATCAATAATCGCCCAAATTAAAAAAATTACCTGGAACGTAATTCAATTTTTTACATCTCGGAATTACATTTCACGTCCTCAACTGTCAAATACAACACATTTCAATGTTTTTTTTTTTTTTTTTTTTTTTTTTTTTTTTTTTTTTTTTTTTTTTTTTTTTTTTTTTCAAAATAAATCACACGACAGCATTTAAAAAACAAAACACATTTATTGATTCAAGTTTACATTCAATTATTCTTTACATTTAACATTTAACAACCAGTTACATTACGCACGCTCAAGTTTAACGGCTCGATAAACTTGATTGCTGACCGATTGATATAGGATCCAGTCTTTCGGCCTGTTGTCAAATCCAGAGGCACGTCTGGATCGTCTTCCTGGCACGTCTCTGGCGTCGGATGTATCGCAGGCACTAGATTGTCCAGCGTGGGCATGTCTCGTGTCGTGGGCCATTCATACACCTCGCAAGTTTCTTGTAATTCCCTTATGACGCTGTTGTAGTCGTTTTTTTCGGGTTTTTTCTCTAAGTTGAGCATCATCTGCTCAAAGAGTGTATCCTCTATGTCTGGCTGGAAGAAATCTTCCAACAGAGTCACTTCCTCCGTTTGACTCGCCCCCAGGGAGGGAGGCGACTCGAAAAGGACTGGCTCAGATGGACCAGGCATCATGAATTCTGGCGCTGGTGGATCAGGCATCGTGAATTTTGGCTCAGATGGTCCAGGCATCAGGAATTCTGGCGCTGGTGGATCAGGCATCGTAGGCTCTGGCACTGGTGGATCAGGCATCGTGACTTTTGGCGCAGGTGGACCAGCCATCGTGAATTCTGGCGCAGGTGGACCAGGCATCGTGAATTCTGGCGCAGGTGGCCAACTGATGGGCTCCATTGGCTTGGGATGAAACACCGGAGGCGGTGGCGGCGGATTTATTCGAGTCTTTTCAGCTGGCGGACCCAATCGAGATCTCTTTGCCGGAGGTGCCTCCTCCAGCATGGGCACGGGTGTGGGAGGCGGCAATTTGTAAGGCTGGGGCTCAAATTCCCGGTGGTCTTTGTAATCATATCCCTCCGGCACCGGGCAGTCTCTCTGAACAATGTCCAAGGTGAAGATTGTTTTCTGTACCGTCATCACCACATACTCGACATTTTCTGGAATACTATAGCGTTTCCATGGCTGAAACACAAAGAGGTCATATTTAAACTGGTCCGTTGGCTTTAAGCTCTTTCGCACCGTCCAAGGCTTTTGGACCCGACTAGAGAGCACGTACAGTTGGAGGGGTGCGTCTGAGGTCTGGTAGACGTGCTTCGTTCCACTCTGCACGGTCCTAAATCCAAACGTAAATCCAAATTTTACAATAAACATATTGTCCATTCTGAATCCCAGCCGTTGGTCTGAATTTTTCAAGTTGTTTCTGTGTGGGTTTTTGATCAGTTTACGGACTACCTTGTCCCATTGCGGCTTACTCGGCGAACAGTGCCGCGCCTCCGACACACACCGCAGGAAATTTTGAATTGCTTTTTTTTTCTCTATCCACTTTAATTCAAGTATCGAGTAAAACATTCTATAATTCTCTTGCTCCTGAAATGCTATGAATGCGGTGACTCGTCCCATCTTGGCAGCATGTTCAAAAGCATCCAAGTTATCCTCCAGGCTAAGAGAACGGAGTGAAGAGCTCAGGGTATTCGGAAACACATCCATGGTTTGACACGAGTTGAAAGGCTTTTCGATCTCTTGAGTCGAAAGTGAAGTTTCTCTCGCGGTGCCTCTGCTTTTATAGCCGAAAAGCAGGATGTGCATCCGTTTAGTGGGCGAGTCTATTTAACAGATGACGTCAGGGGGTGTTTTGCTTCCAAAAGGTTTTTCGCACACGGGAATCAAGCTTGGCGTAATCTATCTTGAATTGTTTTGGGTAGAAATTTCTTGGTAAGAGTTGTGCAATGACTCAACAAGCTTGATCCTATAGATGATTTCGAACCATTGAAATGTCTCATAGATTTTGAAACTGTTTAACAAGCTGGGTTAGATTTGGCATTTGACTCAGTGGATGATTTCTTGAAGAACTGACTTTATCATGGTTGATAGGCAACGCTTTATACATCCACAAAAAAAAAAAAAAAAAAAAAAAAAAAAAAAAAAAAAAAAAAAAAAAAAAATTTTTTTTTTTTTTTTTTTTTTTTTTTTTTTTTTTTTTTTTTTTTTACACTATTGAACAACGGCTCAACTTTTGTTTTAATTCCACCAGTCGTTTACTTTTTCGAATCGATCCGTTTCGAGTTTTTCTTCTTCCAATTCGTGCCAAAGCGGGTGGTTTTGCTTTGGGTGTCTCCTGTTTCTCCAGAAGCTCCAAAAGATTTTCGACAAATTTCGCGTCACCCAATTCATTTAGCACGTCGCAATCGTCTACACTAAAATTTTCCGGTTCATCAGGATTGGGTAGAAGCACAACGTTTGAAAAGTATTTTTTTAAAAACATAAAGGTATTCTCGTGTATAACCCCGATGGTTTTAGATGGTAAATCCCAAGAATGCAAAATTTTAGCGATCCATGAATCTGTTTCAGATATTTTTCTAGCGGCCAGCTGGGTCAGAAACGAGTGTATTTGACCCAAATTAACTTGAACATATTCCACATTCTCGTAATATCTTGGAGCAAACGATTCATCAGAATCATATAGGTAAACCAAACCCATAGTCTTGACGGATTGAGGAGATGGAATCATGACAAATGTTTCTTTGGGATTGAGTTTGTTGCTAAAGGTAATTTCCCAAGGAATCTTTGTTGGTAACAAATCTCCGTCATTATAGTATTCCCATTGGGTTGCAAATACAACGTTAATGTAGTAGTCTGTGTTAAAGTTGGCCATGGTCACAAATCTTGAACAATTCAAAATCAAGATTCGACACTTGCTTTATAATAGCTTATAAAAAAAAAAAAAAAAAAAAAAAAAAAAAAAAAAAAAAAAAAAAAAAAAAAAAAAAATTTTTTTTTTTTTTTTTTTTTTTTTTTTTTTTTTTTTTTTTTTTTTTTTTTTTTTTTTTTTTTTAACGTAGCCAATGTTTGAGCTTGAAATAAGTGAGGACTTTGGGCTTAAGTACACATGTTATATTTAACTATGGTTGCTTTCAACAAATTGTTTTAGAGTTTCGAAAATGTCAGTGTCTACATTCTGTTTTCCAACATTGACGCTTTGAAGTGCTTGCTCAACAAATTGCTTTTGTTGTTTCAATGTATTGTATTCCTTGTACAACTGTTGGAGCTGCTTAAAAAAGTTTTCCTCCACCGGGTCCTTGTCAACAGTTTGAGACATTTCATCTGTCGTTTGAGTTGTTTCATCGATGGTAAGAATCACTTTAGGTGTTTGAGCCTCTCGTGACATTTCATCCGCCGCCGTCGCTAGAGTCCTTTCCTCAGCAGCAGTTGCTAGACTCCTTTCCTCACCAACAATTGGGTTTGCTCGAATCACGTCTCGAGAATTTTCAAGCCTCACAAGTTGTGAGCCATCATTCAAATTATCTTTCCAAACTTGATTCTCAGATTCCATGCCACTATTGGAAGGTATATTCATCTCTCCAGAGTCGTCCATTATCATTCTATTATCACGTGCACTCTCTATAAACTGTTCTAACCAACTTTCAAATGTTACGCCGGTGGGATGAGGTTTCAGCACATGACAATCACTGTACAATTTACCAAATTTCACGTGTTCGTAAGTCACATTAAATTTTTCAATCTTTAAGATGTATAAAAAATGGTCATACATTGTTGAACTTTTTGATTTTATAATCTCCAATGCCGTTGAAGTATTGATTAGTCTACATCTACTACTAATAGAATGTTGGGCTAATCCTTCTGACAAAATGTCTGCACCCATCACAGATCTGGTGATGACGTAACTAGATTTTGGCAAATCGTAGGGTTTGCTCATTTGACACAGAAAACCAACATCTACCACTCGCCAATAAAGAATTCCATCCTTTCCCACAACACATGACATGGGAGGTGAAGAGTGATCCTTATACAATCTTATCCACATGGTTGCAGAGCTTTCAATCAGGAACGAATTTATCTTTCTGTACAGGCAGATCTGAATTGATTTTTCTATACAGGCACACCTCGACTTAAATAGCAGAATCAAAAAAAAAAAAAAAAAAAAAAAAAAAAAAAAAAAAAAAAAAAAAAAAAAAAAAAAAAAAAAAAATTTTTTTTTTTTTTTTTTTTTTTTTTTTTTTTTTTTTTTTTATTTTTTTTTTTTTTTTTTTTTTTTTACGCTACTGATTTTTAGGAGCTAACCAATTTTATGCATCAGGCGCTTTTGTCAAGAGTCCTACAACTCTCAAAATTTCAACGTTTAACATTTTCAATCTCTCGTCCATCCGTAAAAGTCCTTGCTCCAAATGATTCTTTTGAAATTCCAGGTTTGTGTTGGTTGAAAGCAACAGACGAAGTCGGTTAAACAATGCTTTATCCACCTCGACAACCGATTTATCACTTGAACCAGCAACATTTTCAGACTCGGGTTTGTTTGGAAAAGATTGATCCACCCTTTGAGGTATTTCAGGTGCATGGGATACCGTTTCATACGCAGCCACTCGAGGCATTTCGTTCACAGTCTGAGGCATTTCATACACTTCCAACGAAGGTATTTCATCAGCAGTGTGAGGTACGTCATTGGTATTGGATGTCATTTCATCAGCAAACGGTGAAATTGCTAACGCCGAATCTTGCGTATCCTCTGGCTCCGTAATGATCGAGTCTTCATTCAAAACTTGATTGGCGACATTCGCAGTACTAGTCGAAGGAACATTAATATCTTTAAGGATGATTTTTTCCCGTTGCACATGTTGAATAAACGATTCGATCCATTCGTAGAATGCAGCACCCTCAGGACTGGGATACATTGCAATACAACTCTTGAAAAATTTACAACCCTTTGTGATTTGTAGCGTTGTTTTAAATTTGGCTTCCTGTATCGCGAACAAAAACTTGTCAAGCATCTCTCGCTTCCACCATTTCAAAATGATAATCACAGTGTCTGTATTAACCAACTTGCATCTCTTTAGAATAGAATGGTATAAAGATACCTCGGGTAAAACGTCTTCACCCTTAACAATATTACGTACAATGCATCGGATTTTGTGCAATCTATAGGGTCTATTCATTTTACATAGTACACCCACTTCGACCAGACGCCAATAGATACATCCATCCTTTCCCACAACTCCAGATAGAGAAAGAGAATCGCTGGAATCCAAATGCAACTTGAACCACATTGTTGAAGGCTTAACAGGACTCGTGGATCAGAATCAAATTGTTACAAGTTTAATGTGATGTGAGGACCTACCGACTTGCGTTTATAAGACTGTCGTAAAAAAAAAAAAAAAAAAAAAAAAAAAAAAAAAAAAAAAAAAAAAAAAAAAAAAAAAATTTTTTTTTTTTTTTTTTTTTTTTTTTTTTTTTTTTTTTTTTTTTTTTTTTAACGATGTTATTGAAAATTTCAGTGAGTTTTTAAATCAGAGAGATTAGAGAGTTTTCAAATCAGAGAGTTTTCAAATTTTTTCATCTTGCAACATTTGCAACTTCTCATTCTTGAGGGCCTCCATGGCTCCTTCAATTCGGTGCAGACTCTCGTTTGCTAACGCGTATGATTCTGTAAACTGTTTAAAACCTTCTTTTATCTCGCGATGGAGGACGTTGTTCTCCTCACTCAATGTTAGCACTTTCTCAATATCAAGTTGGAGTTTTAAAACGACGTCTCTGAAGATTTTTCGCTTAGGAGGTATGCAATCTCGATAAAAATCAATTTTGTCACGTTCGTCTGGACGTTGGCTTTGTATGTTTATTCCATCACTCCTGTATTTACTTGTTAGATTTCCGAGTAGTGTTACAATATCAAGAAGGTTGTAAAGCGCCCAACCGGACGATTCATAGAACTGTTCGCCTAGTCCACAAATCGATCGAAATAGGGATTCGTCTTCCTGAAGCAATGGTTTCACACTCTCCAGGCAGTGTTCAATTTTTGAAAAGCATCGTCTGAATTCAAATTTCGCATTATACAGCTCAGTGTCGTAAAAATCAATTTGACATTGCGTAGGCATATTAAATGTTTTTCTGTGGTAGTAAGTTGTTTCACACAAATCTCTCGATATTTTTTTGCGGCACACGGGGCAAGTCTGACGTACACGGACCTTCAACCATAGATCGAGACATGGCCTGTGGAACAAGTGTTTGCAGGGAGTTTCATAAATTGGTTTTAGCAATTTAAAAGAAGTACAACAGATTGGACATTCATCCTCATCCACATTCATCCTCATCTCCATTCTTAAAGACAATGCAGAAAAAAGAAATGTTTGCTCCGAGAAATCGAGATGAGTTAAGATCGTAAAGCCTCGATACTGGCTCTTTCATACTAAAAAAAAAAAAAAAAAAAAAAAAAAAAAAAAAAAAAAAAAAAAAAAAAAAATTTTTTTTTTTTTTTTTTTTTTTTTTTTTTTTTTTTTTTTTTTTTTTTTTTTTTTTTTACATTATTCGAAAGGATGAGACATTGTTCAATACAACTTTTTTTATTAATCTATTCAAAATGATTTACAGCATCAATGATATATTGGTTTAAAGTACATATTCAGGCAAAGTATCCAGAGTCACAGTCTTTATATCGTGGGCTGGATGATATTTCGGCCACGTGCTCAGGATGTCGCTCCATAATTTCTGTGTCGTGTCGTTTGGTAAGACGAGGGTCGTTGCATTCATGTTTGACAGTTTATCAAAGAGCACTTGGTTCGCAATGGATCCCTCGCCAGACTTGCAAACATAACCATTGGTGATTGTAAATCCATCAGAGCGCAAGCAGCAGATGGATCGCGTAGACAATTGTGGGATCATTTGTTCAAGCTTGGCACGACCCGTGTTGTAAAAAAATGGGGAAACAGTCTCTAGATCGAGAGCGTTTCCCCATTTTTTTACCCATCCCTTTTTTGGAAAAAGAGATGGAAAAACCGTGCGTGTTCAAAAAAAACGCTTTACATCACGTCACAGTCGTGGGCCAACCAATTTCTGAGAGCACACAGTTTGACGTTGCCACAATTGTTTCTCATGGATCTCGAATGAAATCCACACGACTTTTCAGCATCGAATGGGAGGAGGTCGAATCGTGGGCAACCCCAGGTCCCCAGATTGACGGCGGGTATGTCCAGCTCTTGTAGAAGTTTAGCAGTCGCATCACAACCTTTAAACGCTAGGCGGTTGCCCCCTGGATAGGCTTTCAGGAGCTGTAGGTAGATATTTTGCAGGATGGTTCGGACTTTAGATTGTGGCTGCACAGATTCGTGAGGTCGACTCATCAAGCAAAGTCCATGTACGTTGGCGTAGAGAAATTCAGCCGACAACAGATCGAGGTGGCTTTGCGGTGCAGAGTCGATGGAGAAGCCGACACGGATCGGTGGTTCCTCAATCCTCACCGAGAGAGCAGAGAGTTCTCGCACGTAAAACTGTTGGTTGATCATGTAGCCGTGGAGATGAACAAATCCACAAATGTGAGATTGCTGGGTCATGATGGCTAGAGTTGAAGCGAGAAGAATATGGTTTGACTCTGGAGAGCTGCTTCTTATATATACTGTTCAAAGAGGATGTGACGCATCACATCCTGTGATTAGGATATCCGGTCCTTCCATAAAGTGTGTAGACCCCGTCGAGTTTTAAGACAGTTTGGGTGTGGCATGACCATTCTTTCAGTGAGCTTTCAAATCAAACGTGAGTCATCCAGAGCGAGTGGATGAGACCCTCCGTGGAAAATAATAGTTTTTGAAAATTGGATCATGTAAGCAGTTGTTTGAGAAGATGACGACACAGAAGGATGAGACATTGTTCAATACAACATTTTTTTATTCATCTATTCAAAATGATTTACAGCATCAATGATATATTGGTTTAAAGTACATATTCAGGTAGCGTGAAATACCACCCACTACTGCAATCCAACGGTGACACTCTTCTCGACCACAAGACTCGCACATTCCGATGGGCGGCTCAGGCAAAGTATCCAGAGTCACAATCTTTATATCGTGGGCTGGATGATATTTCGGCCACCTGCTCAGGATGTCGCTCCATAATTTCCGTGTCGTGTCGTCTGGTAAGACGAGGGTCGTTGCGTTTAGGCTCGACAGTTTATCAAAGAGCTCCTGCTTCGGAATGGATCCGTCGCCCGACTTGCACACATAACCATTGGTGATTGTAAATCCATCCGAGCGCAAGCACAGGACTGCAAACGCATTTCTGTGTTGGTAACGGTAGTATTTGGGTGGTGGCTGAGCACGAGGCGTCTCCCTCCATCTCGAAGGATAGCGTTGGAAGGCAGACTGTCTAGAAAAATCCAATCTACGAGGTGTGCATGAGAACTTTGTCGGACGATGACGAGGCGTATAGAAATCTCTGGGACGCTTCCAGCCAGAGGGATCAGAGTTTGAATTTCTTGGACGCTCAGACATTCTTCGCCACGTGCCATGTTGGCTGGAATCGTGTATCCTCTCCGTAGACTTTGTCGAAATGGGTGGATCCACAGGAGTAGGAGTCATGGGTGGCGAGAATAGTGAAATAATTTCAGTGTCCTCTTCATTTTGGTCACGAGCATTGGCTTGCACTCGAGCCAATGTGGCTGTAAATTCACTATTGTCCTCATCAGTTGAAATGTATGGATGATTGCTGGCCATGATGCTATTCAGTCGTCCAATTTCCACAGGTCTTTGGGTTGTGATCAAGTCAAGCTAAGAGTTTTTTCAGACTTTATCTCCGGATGCTGGAGCAGCAACGAGTGATTTTCAACTGTGTGTGAGCGCCTTTTATACTCGCTGCTCAAAAATTTGAACCAATCACAAGCGACTTTTAAAGAGGCTGGTTCCAAGAAATTGGCAAGGTGTGACAGCTCCAAGAAATTTGCAAGTTTTGACAGCTCCAAAAAATTCTGATGAACTGAGATTCTCAAGACTCTACGCATGGTTTTAAATAGCAGCTTCAAAAAAAAAAAAAAAAAAAAAAAAAAAAAAAAAAAAAAAAAAAAAAAAAAAAAAATTTTTTTTTTTTTTTTTTTTTTTTTTTTTTTTTTTTTTTTTTGAAGCTAAAAAAATTTTTTAAAGTTGTGTTTAGATTTTTCAAAGTCTATTTTCAAGGTCATCCAAGTGGCAAAAAAAATTCACTAGATCCACACTAGTGAGGGGATGATGGGGGGTACCATCATCCAACTTAAAACTAATTGTAAATCTAAAACTAATTCTAAACAACGCAAAATTTTCAAAGTCCATTTTCAAGGTCATCCAAACGGCAAAAAAAATTCACTAGATCCACACTAGTGAGGGGGATGAGGTACCATCATCCAACTTAAAACTAATCTAAAACTAATTCTAAAACTAAATCTAAATCTAAATCTAAAACTAAATCTAAATCTAAAACTAAATCTAAACCTAAAACTAAATCTAAAACTAAATCTAAAACTAAATCTAAATCTAATCTAAATCTTAAACATTCTATCCATGGATAGGGTCATGATCAACACATAAGCTCCAAAAAAATATCTCATAGGGGGGTGCAAAACCCCTACGGAAACGCTACCTCGGTATTGCCAAAGCAACTCCGACCTGCAATATGTGCATCATAGCCGCCGTAGCGACTACGGGTTTTCTCGTTGGGCCGAAGCCCCTACGGGAACATGCTCTTCTCGATGACATCGTCGTGATGTCACCATCCTCCCTCTCTCCGCTGGACCGCAGAGTCTCCCTCTCTAATGAAACATTAGAGTTTTTAATTCAGCTATTTCTCTCGATTTTTTTTAATTCAGCTATTTCTCTCGATTTTTTTTAATTCAGCTATTTCTCTCGATTATCTCCAATTTCTCTCGAATTCTTTAAGGCAACGCTTCTTCTGTCATCTCATGGCTGGAACATTCCATCGGGTCGTCTCCACCTGAAAAAAAAAATACTTACCTGCTGGTCTGGACCTGAAAAAAATAAGCTCTCCTCATAGCTGCCGAAGCCACTACGGAAACGCTACCTCGGTATTGCCAAAGCAACTCCGACCTGCAATATGTGCATCATAGCCGCCGTAGCGACTACGGGTTCTCTCGTTGGGCCGAAACCCCTACGGGAACGCTACCTCGGTATTGCTAATGCAACTCCGACCTGCAATATGTGCATCATAGCCGCCGTAGCGACTACGGGTTTTCTCGTTGGGCCGAAGCCCCTACGGGAACATGCTCTTCTCGATGACATCGTCGTGATGTCACCATCCTCCCTCTCTCCGCTGGACCGCAGAGTCTCCCTCTCTAATGAAACATTAGAGTTTTTAATTCAGCTATTTCTCTCGATTTTTTTTAATTCAGCTATTTCTCTCGATTTACTCCAATTTCTCTCGATTTTTTTTAATTCAGCTATTTCTCTCGATTTACTCCAATTTCTCTCGAATTCTTTAAGGCAACGCTTCTTCTGTCATCTCATGGCTGGAACATTCCATCGGGTCCGGACCTGAAAAAAAAGCTAATCTCGTTACGACAGACGTCCACAGCTGAATAGGATTGTTTCATCCGAAAACTCAATTTGCGCAGCAAGCAAAGAGACATGCAAAGAGAAAGACATTATCCGCTTCCAGTTGGCCAGGCTAGTCGCAGATAATGTTGAAAAGGAGCACACACATGCAAAAGGTATAAGATAGAGAGTAGCAGCGGCAGCGGTCCCTGCGCACAATCCTATTCAGCTGTAGATTTATCCATCGTAACGAGATGACTGTAGAGGCTCTCCAGGCCTGGTGACTGCTTGCCAATACAGTGAGGATCCCAGATCTCACCAGCGCTTTTAAAGCCCAATCTCAAAAAAAAAAAAAAAAAAAAAAAAAAAAAAAAAAAAAAAAAATTTTTTTTTTTTTTTTTTTTTTTTTTTTTTTTTTTTTTTTTTTTTTTTTTTTTGAGATTGGGCTTTAACTAGCCAGCGAGTACCCAGTCTCTTCACTCCTCATTCAGGATTTGAAAGTTCAAGAAGTATTTTGTCATCAATATCATTATTCAAAAGTTCTTCCTCGAGTCAAGACGTGTCTTCAATTGCTCCTGGTCGACGGCAAAGGCTGCAGATCGTTCCGGCAAATATCAGAGAGAGCTTCGGCAAGGCAGACGGCAATCGTCGGCCAGTCGTTCATCTAGTTCAGACTTGTAAATTTTTCAGGCATATCTTCTCAAGGTGGAGTCGCGGCTGCGACTGATTTCCAACGCTGAAGGAGCTCCTTTTAAACCCAATTTTGAAAAGTTTGAACCAATCAGAAGCGACTTTAGATTATATAAGAGATTGATAGTCAATCTATAATTTGAATGCTCCCGGGTCCATCGGACCCCCATGGGACATTATTTAAAATTCAAGCAAAGTATATCGTGTGGGGTATCAATAGATTTGTCTCGATGAGCTGAAAATTTTGCTGGCCCCCGGGGTCGGATGGACCCCCATGGTACAATTTGAAAAATTCAAGCAAAGTATATCGTGTGGGGTATCAATAGATTCGTCTCGATGAGAAAAATATTTTGGTAGCACCCGGGGTTGGATGGACCCCCCATGGTACAATTTGAAAAATTCAAGCAAAGTATATCATGTGAGGTATCAATAAATTCGTCTCGACGAGAAAAATATTTTGGTAGCACCCGGGTCCATCAGACCCCCCATGGATAAGACTTGGAAAAAAGTTTTCTCAGAGCATATCATGTGGGGTATCAATAGATTCGTCTCGACGAAAAAAATATTTTGAGGGCCATGAGACCCCCCATGGAGCAGACTTGGGAAAAAATTTTCTCAAAGCATGTCATGTGGGGTATCAATAGATTCGTCTCGATGAGAAAAATATTTTGGTAGCACCCGGGTCCATCAGACCCCCCATGGAGCAGAGTTGGAAAAAACAGTTTCGCAAAGTATATCATGTAGGGTATCATGTGGGGTATCAATAGATTCGTCTCGACGAAAGAAATATTTTGAGGGCCATGAGACCCCCCCTGGAGCAGAGTTGGGAAAAAATTTTCACAAAGCATATCATGTGGGGTATCTATAGATTCGTCTCGACGAGTAAAAAATTTTGGTAGCACCCGGGTCCATCAGACCCCCCATGGATAAGAGTTGGAAAAAATTTTCGAAAAGTATATCATGTGGGGTATCAATAGATTCGTCTCGACGAAAAAAATATTTTGAGGGCCATGAGACCCCCCCTGGAGCAGAGTTGGGAAAAAATTTTCGCAAAGCATATCATGTGGGGTATCAATAGATTCGTCTCGACGAGTAAAATATTTTGGTAGCACCCGGGTCCATCAGACCCCCCATGGAGCAGAGTTGGAAAAAACAGTTTCGCAAAGTATATCATGTAGGGTATCATGTGGGGTATCAATAGATTCGTCTCGACGAAAGAAATATTTTGAGGTCCATGAGACCCCCCATGGAGCAGAGTTGGGAAAAAATTTTCGCAAAGCATATCGTGTGGGGTATCAATAGATTTGTCTCGACGAGTAAAATATTTTGGTAGCACCCGGGTCCATCAGACCCCCCATGGAGCAGAGTTGGAAAAACGTTTTTGTAAAGTATATCATGTAGGGTATCATGTGAGGTATCAAAAAATTTGTCTCGACGAGTAAAATATTTTGGTAGCACCCGGGTCCACGAGACCCCCCATGGAGCAGAGTTGGAAAAACATTTTCGCAAAGTAAATCATGTAGGGTATCATGTGAGGTATCAAACAATTTGTCTCGACGAGTAAAATATTTTGGTAGCACCTGGGTCCACGAGACCCCCCATGGAGCAGAGTTGGATTTTACGCAAAGACTTTCCAACGAAATATATCGAGTGAGGTATCAAAAAATCGATGAGTCTGCCTAGAATAACCTGGAGGAACCCCCCAGGGATTCACTCTATGATAACCCACTTCCAAAGGTTGCATTGGAAACGTGTCTGCCTCCTCCTGTCACAGGGGGTCCACTGAAAAAAGGTCTTTAACAAGGCGTCAATGGCGGGAGCCGTCAAACCAGACCCCAGATTCGGTTTGACGGCTCTCCACGGCTCTACGCCTACTCGACACGCAGTCACTCGAAAAAATAGCTGAGCACCGTGACCCTTGCAAAATAAAATTGGAAACGCAAAACGACACAATAAATAGTCTCAAGCCTCGATTCTCACTGCTCTTTTGTCGTGACACCATGTTTGGAAACGTTCTCACTGCCCTCTCGTGAAGCAGTCCATTGTGTATGTGAAATGGGTGACCCCCCCAGAAAGCCCTGTCCAATGCATTTTCAAGGGGTCTGCACCCAAACGCCCAATGTTGGCTTGGTGTGTATTTTAAAAAAATGGGACGAGTCCCCAATGAGGGGGACTCGTCCCATTTTTTTAAAAAAAAATGGCTTTTGACACAGAGTTAGATTTCGTGTCGGCAAAGGGGACATGTCCTGTGTGGACGCGTGCGCAACCAATTGTCCAGACACTGTGCGTGAAACACGTGCTGGCAACGAGTTGGATGAGGCATTTCCAACATTTCCTCCAAACAAATCGGGCAAGGCTCGGGTGGGGCGTAATACCAGCTTTCAAAAGGTAACGAGAACAGACAATTTCGAATTTCGCTGGCTAAGCGAATCCGCAAATCGTCTGTCAAGTTGTAGCCTTTCCTAAACCAGTCACACACAATATTCGACAACCATCTCATGCCGAAGCTATCAAAGCTCCGGTAAGCTGGGCTCAAGTGACTGACATTATTCTCGAAACGCAACTCTAGATCGAGAAATTGCTTAAAAGCACCCCTCACCTGCCTCACATCGGAATAGCCTTCCGGGTCGAGGAATCGAAGCACTGGATGCGCCTCGTCCCCCAATTCCACGACCTCTGGCTCTCCCATCAACAACACCTCCCGAGGAAAAGCATAGCATGGAAACACCTCATCGGGGGATTTGAGAACGAGATTTCTTACAATAAAAAGATTTGCCATTTTGAATCGACTCTATGTCAAAAAATATAACGGCTCCTCGGCGTGCAAGCCCTTTTTATAGACACACAGAGGGCGCTCCAGTCGTCCTGAAATGTTTTAGAAAATGCCACGTGACCTGAAAAGAATCACACGATGCATTTCCAGAAAGTCATGCGATGAGATTCACCTCACCGGATGCACTTTCAAGAAATCGAGCGACACATCACATCCGCCAGATGCACTTTTAGAATGTCACCGGATGTATTTCCAGGAAGTCGAGCGACACATCATATCCGCCAGATGCACTTTTAGAATATCACCGGATGTAATTCCAAGAAGTCGAGCGACAAAACACTTTCACCAGATGCACTTTTAGAATATCACCGGATGTAATTCCAAGAAGTCGAGGGACAAAACACTTTCACCAGATGCACTTTTAGGATATCACGTGACAGGACATGGGAATTGTGATTGAAAGGTCAATGACCCAAGGTCATTAGAATGTTTGGATGATGCATGGAGAGATTGTCTCGAGACTCGAGGCTCGGGGCTCAGCTGAAAAAAAAATTTTTAAACCGGAAGTGGGCGTGGCCAAATGACAACTCAAAACTTGCATTTCGAAAATTTCAAATTTTGTCTCGACCCAAATTTTGCTGGACCCAAATCTGTGGCCGAGTGAAAAAAAATTTTATAAACCGGAAGTGATGGAAAGGTAACAACTGCTTAACATTTGGATTTCGAAAATTTCAAATTCAGTCTCGAGAAAATTTTTGCCTCGGCCCAAGTCGTCAGGCGATTGAAAAAAAAAAAAAAAAAAAAAAAAAAAAAAAAAAAAAAATTAACCGGAAGTGGGCGTGGCCAACAACTCAAAACTTGCATTTCGAAAATTTGAAATTTGTCTCGACCCAAATTTTGCTGGACCCCAGTCTGTGGCCTCGAGAAAATTTTTGCTCAACCCAAAATCTCCGGACGAGTGAAAAAAATTTTTTTTCAATTTTGTAGTTAAAAAAAATATTCTAATTTTTAATTGAATAAAAAAATTCTTATTTGTAATTAAAAAATGCTCAAACAGCTCTTCTACCCTAGTTAACAGTTTGCACTTTCAAAAAAAACATCGTTTTTTCATAATACACACCTTCACCAACCCACAAAGCGTGGGAAATATCGTTTTAAACGATGAAATATAATAGATGAAAAAAATCCAACCCTGCTCCAGGTTGTCAGATCCAAGTGCCATGGATTTCAGAACCCCGCTCCATGGATGCCCTGCACACCAGTCTAGTGTCTCCAAAAAAAAAAAAAAAAAAAAAAAAAAAAAAAAAAAAAAAAAAAAAAAAAAAAAAAAAAATTTTTTTTTTTTTTTTTTTTTTTTTTTTTTTTTTTTTTTTTTTTTTTTTTTAGTACTAGGGTACTAGGGTGATGTACTAGGGTTTTAGTACTAGGGTGATGGCGTTGAACCAGCAGCTACAGTGAAAGACATCCCACCCATGTTCGTGATGTGTACTGTTGACGCGACTTGTCTTCTCAAATTTGCCACTTCTTCAGCCAGAGTGGCAATTTTTCGCAAAAGTGTTTCAATTTCGTCTTGTTTCTGCTTATTTTCCGTCTCCAGCTGGTCAATCCGACGTTTCAATACATTTTTTTCCGATTCGTTTTCTGCATTGATTTGTTTCATCTCCACTCTTTGCTTCTCCCTCATGTACTCCACGACACTCATCTGACGGGCTTGTGGTTGACTCAACGTGTAATAAGCATTTGCCATGCGTTGGCGCAAGGAATTTCCCTTTTGAATCTGAAACATCATGGCTTGTGCGTGATTCGAAAATGTAGGTTCACCTCCCGTGGGCTGGACGCGCATTACGTCGTTCTCGAACCAATACGCTCCGTAATCTCCGTCTGGATGAGGCGCCCAATCCCATCGCAATTGAATGCAACAGTTTGGAAGCGTCATAATCTCAGACACTTTCACGCGATACGTTTTGTAATTTGAACCAAACTTTTCACACTTCCAATCCAGTACGAGTTTATCACGAAGTTTTCCGTTGAGCCATGTCATCACGCCGTGGCGGAAGAGACTGGCCATGTTCATGACGGAATGCTCGTGTAACGGGCGATTGATGTAAAAATGTCCGCGTCGCCCCTCACCCGGCTTCTTGGATCCGGAGCATTGGGATTTTTCGCTCGATACGTAATGAATGGCATTGGCCAAATGCATGGGCGAAACAATTTTTTTATGTCCTTTGCAATAGCGCTCGTTGGCGCGAGATTGTTTAATCGACCTCCAAACCTTCAGGTAGGCAGCTCGATCTTGAACAGCCACAATCATGTGGCGATGCAGTTTATTAGGATTTATGGTATTTCGTATGTCAATCTTGCAACCATCGCACAAGCACCAAAAGGTCGACACCACCAGTTGACCCTCGTCAAACACGGACATTTTTTGTTTGAAACTGGCAAAGGCGTACGATCGAATAAACACGTGGTAAAGTGTCCACGCGTCGGAAAAATACATTCGAAACAGGGCCGCGGCCTCGCGTCCCAAATTGCTTTTGTCGTTAAACGGGTAAAGGGAACCCGTGTTGGTCAATGCTCGAAAGTCGCCGGGGTAGTTGTCGTAAAATCCAACTTCTTGTAAATCTGTGTCGAGGACTCTATGTTTAAGTTTGCGACGTAATAATGAAGGGTCAAAAGATTTACATTCACATAAATCGGGTGTGGAGATTTCGGCAGAATCGGTTGCAGAGGCAGCACTGGTTCCAGCAGTGGCGTTGTCAGTGTGGATGAAGCGTTTTTTTTTGTATTTTTCTATTCATCGTTTTGAACGAGTCAAAGCATTTTTTTCTGTGAATGTCGTCTTGAGATGAATTTGAAAATGTATATCTGCAAAAAATGCATTGAGTCTCTTCATTTAAATTGTGTTTGGATTGAGAATGAGTCGTTCGATACTCTTTAAATAACAATTTTTCATCGCAAAATGGGCACGAGATGATTTGCTCATTCCAATATCGGTATGAAAAATACATTTTTCTATCTGGTTTTGCTTTCGGCATCTTGATGAGGCGTTCAAAGTTCAAATACTTCTCAGTGATAGAGCAATGGAATTGGCTAAAGCGTCGTTACTCGATCACAATCTAATGGAAAATTGTCAAGACGCTAGCTTAGATATACTACCCACAAAAAAAAAAAAAAAAAAAAAAAAAAAAAAAAAAAAAATTTTTTTTTTTTTTTTTTTTTTTTTTTTTTTTTTTTTTTTTTTTTTTTTTTTTTTTTTTTTTTGAAGACACTGCGCAGGTGCAGGGTCATCCATGGAGGGGGGTTCAGAAATCCATGGCACCTGGGTCTGACATCCTGGAGCAGGGTTGGATTTTTGGGTTGGATTTTTTTCATCTATTATATTTCATCGTTTAAAACGATATTTCCCACGCTTTGTGGGTTGGTGAAGGTGTGTATTATGAAAAAACGATGTTTTTTTTGAAAGTGCAAACTGTTAACTAGGGTAGAAGAGCTGTTTGAGCATTTTTTAATTACAAATAAGAATTTTTTTATTCAATTAAAAATTAGAATATTTTTTTTAACTACAAAATTGAAAAAAAATTTTTTTCACTCGTCCGGAGATTTTGGGTTGAGCAAAAATTTTCTCGAGGCCACAGACTTGGGTCCAGCAAAATTTGGATCGAGACAAATTTCAAATTTTCGAAATGCAAGTTTTGAGTTGTTGGCCACGCCCACTTCCGGTTAATTTTTTTTTTTTTTTTTTTTTTTTTTTTTTTTTTTTTTTTTTTTTTTTTCAATCGCCTGACGACTTGGGCCGAGGCAAAAATTTTCTCGAGACTGAATTTGAAATTTTCGAAATCCAAATGTTAAGCAGTTGTTACCTTTCCATCACTTCCGGTTTATAAAATTTTTTTTCACTCGGCCACAGATTTGGGTCCAGCAAAATTTGGGTCAGACAAAATTTGAAATTTTCGAAATGCAAGTTTTGAGTTGTCATTTGGCCACGCCCACTTCCGGTTTAAAAAAATTTTTTCTGCTGAGCCCCGAGCCTCGAGTCTCGAGACAATCTCTCCATGCATCATCCAAACATTCTAATGACCTTGGGTCATTGACCTTTCAATCACAATTCATTTCACAACCTCCCAGATCCCAGAGCCACAGAGTCGCTCTCACACTGTCTGAGCCAGGTCCAGGAAAGCTGTTCACCCCTTCAAAGGATCCACGTGACGCAAAGATGTCAAGTGGGTTGGTGCCCCATCCTCTGGATCCATGTGGTTTCGAACCCATGTCCTGTCACGTGATATCCTAAAAGTGCATCTGGTGAAAGTGTTTTGTCGCTCGACTTCTTGGAATTACATCCGGTGATATTCTAAAAGTGCATCTGATGAAAGTGTTTTGTCGCTCGACTTCTTGGAATTACATCCGGTGATATTCTAAAAGTGCATGTGGCGGATGTGATGTGTCGCTCGACTTCCTGGAAATACATCCGGTGACATTCTAAAAGTGCATCTGGCGGATGTAATGTGTCGCTCGATTTCTTGAAAGTGCATCCGGTGAGGTGAATCTCATCGCATGACTTTCTGGAAATGCATCGTGTGCTTCTTTTCAGGTCACGTGGCATTTTCTAAAACATTTCAGGACGACTGGAGCGCCCTCTGTGTGTCTATAAAAAGGGCTCGCACGCCGAGGAGCCGTTATATTTTTTGACATAGAGTCGATTCAAAATGGCAAATCTTTTTATTGTAAGAAATCTCGTTCTCAAATCCCCCGATGAGGTGTTTCCATGCTATGCTTTTCCTCGGGAGGTGTTGTTGATGGGAGAGCCAGAGGTCGTGGAATTGGGGGACGAGGCGCATCCAGTGCTTCGATTCCTCGACCCGGAAGGCTATTCCGATGTGAGGCAGGTGAGGGGTGCTTTTAAGCAATTTCTCGATCGAGAGTTGCGTTTCGAGAATAATGTCAGTCACGTGAGCCCAGCTTACCGGAGCTTTGATAGCTTCGGCATGAGATGGTTGTCGAATATTGTGTGTGACTGGTTTAGGAAAGGCTACAACTTGACAGACGATTTGCGGATTCGCCTAGCCAGCGAAATTCGAAATTGTCTGTTCTCGTTACCTTTTGAAAGCTGGTATTACGCCCCACCTGAGCCTTGTCCGATTTGTTTGGAGGAAATGTTGGAAATGCCTCATCCAACTCGTTGCCAGCACGTGTTTCACGCACAGTGTCTGGACAATTGGTTGCGCACGCGTCCACACAGGACGTGTCCCCTTTGCCGACACGAAATCTAACTCTGTGTCAAAAGCCATTTTTTTTTAAAAAAAATGGGACGAGTCCCCCTAATTGGGGACTCGTCCCATTTTTTTAAAATACACACAACGCCAACATTGGGCGTTTGGGTGCAGATCCCTTGAAAATGCATTGGACAGGGCTTTCTGGGGACCATTTCACATACACAATGGACTGCTTCACGAGAGGGCAGTGAGAACGTTTCCAAACATGGTGTCACGACAAAAGAGCAGTGAGAACCGAGGCTTGAGACTATTTATTGTGTCGTTTTGCGTTTCCAATTTTATTTTGCAAGGGTCACGGTGCTCAGCTATTTTTTCGAGTGACTGTAAGTATTTATTGCCAAATAAATGTAAATAGTTAATCCTACGAAAAGTAAAGAGCCGGTATAATTTAAAACAAGAATTGAAGCCGTTATTTTTTTAGTGGCATCACTTTCTATACTTGGCGTATGAAATCGAAATGTTTACAGTTTTGAAAATACTGTTAAAATGCTTTATAAAATGAAAAATTTACAAAATTTTCCTTTATCTTGTTGATTTAACCAGTTTATAACGTATTTCGTGTATCATCGCTAAACTTTTTATACACTGGTAAGCAAGATTGAGGCACATAAGTTGTTCTGAAAATAATAAAATTAACTCAGCAACAGATGGACAATAAAATACTTTCTTCCGTAGTTGTTTTAAAAAAATGTTTTTTATACCTCATAATAAAATCTATTGCAATTATAATTGTAATTCTCGACTGTTTTGTCTCTGAAAATTTAAAGTAATACAGATTTCTTCAGCGATTAAGTAAGGAATCACCCATCACAACATATTGGTTTAATTTTAGTGAAATGAAATCTAATATGTTAACGTATTGTGTAATTTTAAATTGGTTTATTTCAAGTTAACCTTTAAAATAAAAATTTTATTCTTAGGTTATATGTTAAGATCGTGTAAAAACTTATGAAGTGGCAATCTTATACTATTAATATTATATTAATAATTGAATGAACATTAGTCATCTTATCTTATGCATACACATGATTGTAAGTCATCGATTTCTATATGATAGATAAACACTGTAAGATCTATAATGTTGTATTTATGGTTTTTTAGCCAACCTTCATCTTGGAAAACTTTAGTAAGTTATTTTTCTGTGAAATAAAATTGTGTGGTAACATTCATGCATGTTAATGTTTAATTACATAGTGGAAATAACTTCTTTCACTGGGATGAAAGTGCAATAAAATTTTGCCTTCCAAGTTAGAATGTTATTTCTACTTTAGGGAAAAAAATTAGTAAAATCTCATCCCAGCTATTATGAATCAAGCATATCTGCACTTATTTATTTATTAAATAAAATAAAGTTTGAAAAAAATTTTAGTAAATTATTGACAGATGGAAAAAAGTTTTTTTTTTTTTACTTGACTTTTACTCCAACCATCAGGTTTTCAAAATAGCAAACCAAGTTAAAAATCAAAGAATTTTAAAAAAAAAATTATTGAATAGTAAAGTTTTAAAAAAGTAAGCGTAGTTACTGTTATAATTGTATCAATGAAGTAAACTATCACTGATAGTTCAGAGGCGTGAGATATTTTCGCAAATTCAGGATTCCCCTCCTTTTATGAACTAATCAAAACTTAAAATGGATGGATTTATAAATATTAAGGTCACATTTTGTCTTTTTAAATGTTTGATTAAAGACCATTCACTAATAGATTTTGGTGGTATTTTTTCATTTCCCTTGCATAAGTAAATTCATTTATAGATATTTATTTTTTTAATTTTAACAAAAACTGTCATCTCTTGGTAAAATAACTGTCACCTCTAAAGTAAAAAACAGTTGAATTTATGTGTAGCGATATCTTTGCATTGGAATAAAAAAAGTACACCTTTTTTCTTAACTTCTGTATTATGCACCATTTTCCTGTTTAAGGCTTTCATATTTATATCAATAATTTTACTTTTGTTTAATAGTATAATCTTATTTTTAAAAAAAAAATTTTTGATGCTGACTTTCTAAGATGGTTGATATGGTAGGGATTTATTAATTCTCTTGTTGAAAGTTAAAATAGCTTGCATATTAATTTTAACTAATACTGTAAATAAAATTGTCATTTTTAACTGTTTTTCATACATGTTCTTTTAATTTCTCACAATTTTCTTTTCTTTTTTCGATCTCATGCCAGTAGAATGATTTTTTTTAATAAAAGCATTATATATGTATACAAACTAGTTACTTGGGCTGACACAAATTCAAACATTTCTTAGTATGCCACCATTTTATTTTTATTCAACCACTTGAATGAGGAATCAGTTAGTATGTATGACATAACTTCAGGGATGTGATTCTTCCGCGGATCCGCTGATTTCCGCTTTTTTCAGATTTTTCCATATCTTCCGCTCTTTTTTCATAAATTTCCGCGTGGAAAAAATTTTTATGCAGTAAATGATATTTTGTTGAAAATTTTTTTCTTCCTCGGAGCGAAAGTATTGAAGCCCCCAATAAACCTTTCTTCACATGTCAATCTGCTGGCTGGGGTAAAAGTGGTTGACCTTGGTAAAACAATGCCGTCTCCTACTCCACTACTCTCTTATCTTTTCAGGGATGAAAGACTTTTTAAAATTTCCGACCATGTTCCAAAAACTTTTGGGGAGTCGAACGAACGATATTGTCGGACTTGCGACGAACTCCCTCCCCCCCTGCAGTAGCTTCCTGAGAAAATGATCTTCAGAAGAAAATGGGTAGAATTTCGGCATGTACGCGGTTGTCAAGGCAACGGCTATAGATTGGAAAAAAGAAAAAAAGTCCTAAGCAGTTTCGTTTCGGTCGCTGATATTTGATTTCTTTTGATTGGCTGATTTATTGAATTTTAAATATTAGGAACTGGGCCAGAATCTGCTAAAATTGTGATTCTTATTTAGATGATTTTTATGTAAACCATCAATTTTCGTATTTAACTGATTTAAAAGTTACTTAATGAGATTCATTTTTACACAATTTAAAAATCATTACTCGCAATTCCCATTCACGCAATTTAAAAACCCAATATCGCGATTCATATTCCCGCTAGTTTAAAATCCAATGTCGCGATTCGTATTCATATATATTTTTAAATTTCAATATTGCGATTCGTTATCACGCGGTTGTAATATCAAACATCGATTTTCGTATTTATATGCGGTTTAAGCATTACTCGTTGCAATAAGTATTCACGGACTCTGAAAATTATGCATCGTGATTATTATTTACGCGATTTAAAAATTCAATACCGCAATTTGTATTTTCGTGCTTTTAAAATCCAATATCGAGATTCTTATTCACGTGATTTTAAAATTCAATATCGTGATTCTTATTCACGCTATTTTTAAATTGAACATCGCAATTCTTATTCACGCGATTTTAAAATCAAACATTGTGGTTCTTATTCACGCGATTTTAAAATCCAACATCGCGATTCTTATTCAAGCGATTTTAAAATCCAACATCGCAATTCTTATTCACCCTATTTTAAAATCGAACATTGCGATTCTTATTCACGCACTCTTAAAATCCTACATCGCGATTCTTATCTACCCTATTTTAAAATCGAACGTCGCGATTCTTATTCACGCAATCTGAAAATCCAACATCGCGATTTTAAAATCCGATATCGCCTTATTCACGCGATTTTAAAATCCGGCATCACGATACTTTTTCATGCGATTTTAAAATCAAGCATCGCGATTCCTATTCACGCGATTTTGAAATCCAACATCGCGGTTCTTAATCTAAGGCCTCCAATAATTGTGTGAGAAATGAACTTTCTTGTCCTATCAACACTGATGATCAAAAGTCTGCAAAACGCAGTCTACAGATCAGCCATTTTAATAAAAAACCATCAAAAAAACGAAGAACTGATGAGAAAGTCCATAAAGGTCTTTTGACCATTAAAGAAATGTTTTTTTAAAATGATGTGATACATAAAATTGTGCTTATGCATAATTACTCAGTTATCTAAACTATGAAAAAAAATTATTTTAATCAAGATTTTATTTAAGAACATAATTACCATTTATTTATATTTATTTGAATAGATAATAATGTAATCATTATCAGATTGGCTATTGAATTCATATCATTTTTTCTTTTGCACGTTTAATGCTACAGTTATAAACTTCCTCTTTTTTGTGTTTTTGTCAATCACATCCCTGATAACTTGGTTATTTCTCCCTTTTTATATCTTTAAAAAATTTAATTGTCTTTTCATTATTGGTAATTCAATTTATAGTATAATTTTGATATGATGAATATCATCAAATTTTTGCAGTCTTGTTCTGGCAACCAAAGTTTATTAAAAAAATTTATGTTCACAAAAAATTAATCTCAGAATTTTTTTGAATATTAGTCATTATATAAAATCTGCCAAATACAAACTGTAAAATTTAATATTTTATGATTGTAATTTCTTGTTCATGTCGATTTCAAATGAAAGCTGAATTTTCAAAGTTACAGTAATGTTTAATGCTATTTGTTTTAAAATCATTTATTTAGATGAGAACTGGTTTGTTGGTATGCTGTACCTAATATTTCTCGGTTATTTTCTTTTTCCATATTTTTCTACTAAAATCAGTTGAAATATGGATTCAACATAATAAATTTTGATAATCCTATATTGGCAACTTAAATTATAAATATTACCTGAGATGACAGATCATGACTGTTTGGGGAATACCTCTATCACAATGGCTTCTACATTACTTAAAATTGTACCACCTCTACATGGGGATTCTGAGCTGTCACTGTACTAGTAAGACAGAGAAACAGATCATACCTGTGCTTTACATGTTTTGCTTATTGTTTCCTGTTATATTTATTTTCTCCATGTTTCTTTGTAACTCGCCCTGCCATTGAAAATATATCTCAAAATATTTCCTCAAAGAAACTGAAAACATCTGTTATTGTAGTGAGTTGTAGCAACACTACAGCAGGGTTGGGTTTTTGACGTCAAAAAGTGGTTTTTGACATGACAAGGGTATAATACTGGTTTAAACCGTCAAAAACCCGTCAAAAATGTCAAAAACTAAAGTTTGCCAAGAAAATATATAAACTTCACTACCAACAGTTGCCATGCATTATATTAAAATTTAATTATACTATAGGTAATCAGCAGGTTTTAAAATATTTTTTAATTAAAATTAAGGTAAAATAACAGATTTAAAATCTCAGAAATTTATATTCAAATGCATGTGCAGAAAAATTTTGCACAAATTTTTCTTAAATATTTATATTTTGAAAAAAAAAATTTTTTTTTTGATACTTAAGAAAATTAAAAGTTTATTACTATGCATTTTTGACATATAAGGAACATATAACTAATATTTATAAGGAACTTACAAGTTATGTTGTATAAATACAGACTTGATACAAGTGTATGAAAAAAAATTTTAATGTTATACCGAATATCTTTATTATCCTGTATGTTAATTTGAATTTAAAAGTAGTTATATTTGGGAATAATGATAAATATAATTCATATTGTTTATTATATTTATTTATAATTATTACACTTATCATTTTAAAACAATTTTTACCTCTTAATTTTTTTCCCCCACTTGTATTAAGAATACAAATAATGCATATCTTGAAAGCAAGAAGTAATTATTCAACAGCTGAATATTTAGATATTCAACAAAACTATATAGTATTCAGCAAAATGAAATTCACAAGTATTTGGATAAACTAAATTTTCAGCATAGTACTAAATGAATAGGCTGAATATACTGTAAATCGACACTAACTACTCTGTGTATTTAACAGAAAGCACTTAAATTTGTATTGTCTTATGTTAAAAAGATTATTAAGAAGATTTAAAAGAATATTAAAAAGATTTTTCTTTAAAAGATGTCTAATGTACAAAACTGCTAATGTTTATCTTTAAAAATGTCTAATTTTTAGTATAATCTATACTATACACTAAATTTGATTATATATAAATTTCTTAATAATATCACTGCAGATTTTCAATAACACATGAAAATGAATACATAATATTACGAAAGATGTGCGCTTTCAAAAGTACAAGATTTTGGTTACTATTCAAAATATAAGTGTTTCTTCAAAATTTTAAATAAATTTTTTCTAGAACATATTTAGAAACACTATCCTTTATAAAAAATATATAAATTTTATGTATTAATTAAATTTCACATATAAATATAGGTTTTTGACATTTTCGACATTTTTGACAGTGAGGTTTTTGACGTGACGGTTTAAACCATGGTTTAAACTGTCACATGTCAAAAACCTGCCAACCCTGCACTACAGTATTATAAAAGTAAGCCCCTTCCAAAACAAAAAAGATGAGATTGCACATATTGTTTTTTTTATATTTTTTAATACACCTTATTGTTTATGAATAAATTTTGTCATTAATAAATTTTAAGTTTATTATCTAGCTATGTTTAATTATAAAAATATGTCAGATGAAAAATAACAATAAAATTTGATATCTGTAATTCTAGTTAAACCGACTGAAATGGGTAGCTTTCCTTGCTAATAAACATGTTTATTATTTTCAGGTATAGATTTTTTTTTTTTTTTTTTAATATAATCAATGGCACAACAAAAAGAGAAAAAATTGGTGTACCCTCCAGGAGTGAAGGAATTGACAGAAGATATATCAACTGATGAACTGTATCGGCGCCTGAAAGTAATATCATTAAAATTGTTTTACAAAATAAATATGATGAATGTCTGTTTTATAATTTAAGTTTAAATATGTATTATGTTTAAGTACATAAAATTAATTCCAATGATTTTAATTTATGTTGTTAAATTAATTTTTTTCCATTTAACAGCTTGCATATTTCTAATATAATGTACATTTATTTGGGTGGATTATTAATCTGGATTTAATTTCCTGAATATTAAATGTTTAAAAGCTGATAAAATCACTCCATCTTTTATATATTTGACTATAGATAAATAATGATTTAAAATTTAATTTGATGAAACTTTTTTTAATATTCTGAACAGAACAATATAAAAAAAATAATAAGCATTTTAAGTATGAGGTATTTTAGAAAATAAAATTTTAAATTATGTAGCATGTTGTAACAAAATTGGAGTAAAAAGTTATTCTTAATTATACTGCTATTTTGTTAAATTTTATTGTTTAAAAAAAGGAAAATGTGTTTCATTGTGCCAGATATTGAAAACAAAGTTAATATCAAAAATCATTAAAAAAAAATACTTCTCTATTCCAGTGTTTTCATCATAGAAAAAAAATGGGTGAGAATTTCTCACCCTTTCTCAAACACAGGGTGAGATTTCAAAAAGTTAAGTGAGATTTCTAAAAAAACACAAAAACTCTTGAAAAAAAAAATCATTTCTTTAATTATAATAAATTTTTAACGTCTTCTACTTTATAAAGCATTGAATATTTTTGATGCATCATCATAGAAGATTTTGCCTTTACAAGGTATTTGTCCATCTTGCATAAGTGCATAAAAAATTTGAACGTCTTACATGAAGAAACCTTACCTACGGTGAAAGCGTGGTTGCAGAGAAATGTGTTCTGAAAGGGGTTCTGTGATTGTGTTCTGTTGTTCGAAAAGGTTCTGAACAATACTGGTAAATAGGGAAGCTAGATAATGGGACAGATGTTGAAAATAATGAAAGATCCAGTAAGAAAATGGCGAATTTTGAAATTGATTTATAGAATGCGCGAATTTCTCTCGGTAATCATTTTTTAATGCGAGAAAGGAAAAAAATATGCGAGATTCTCGCGTTCTCGCGCTGTAGTGAAAACACTGCTATTCAAAAAATTAACTAAATAAGAAAAATTTAAAAGAATTTTTTTTTAATTAATTCTATTCTAAAACAGTTAACATTAAAGAAATGAAAGATAATAGTACCTAATGATTGTAATTTAGATATAATTTTACATTTTTTAGGAAACTTAGAATATCTTCATTTAAATCAAATGAAAATTATTTTATTTATTTTGGTTTTATACATAATAAATTTAAAAATAATATCTTTAAAAAATAAATAAATGTGAAAAAATTTCAACTTTCTTGCACTAAATAAAGTTTTATTTGTTTAAACTATTCATATCTAAAAAATTGACAACTTCTTAAAAAAAATTATAATAACAATTGTATTGGATGTTTTTAATTTTATTTATTTTTCCAGTGTCATGCAGAGCGTGTATTGTATTTTTTTCTTGTATTTATTACCAGTTGTGAGCAATAAGTAATATTAAAAAGATTAAATAATATAGTTTGGCTGTGAATCAGAAAAGGTTATAGAATGTGTCATATGAACTGGACTATTAGAATACTGTTTCTTATTTATATATATTTGCTTTTGTATTTATTTCATTTCTTCTTTTGTTTTAGGTGTGTGTTAAGGTGCTTCAAACAATTAGTCAAGAGGATGATAATTCAAAATACCAACCTTTGGCATTTCATCTGGCATCTGACTTTTTCTTAGACCACCGCAGTAAAGACATCAGACGTGGCGCTGCTCTTTGTATTGCAGATATTTTCCGTATATTTGCTCCAGTCAATCCTTATAGTGACCCAAAAATTCTTGAAGTATAAATTATTTTGACTTTATTCTGTATCTATTTTTTTTTAATAATTTTAAAGGACATTTAATTATCTAACTTTTGTTGATGATTTCTGACTTTTTTAAACAATAGTAGTTTTCAAATTAAACTTAAAAAGAATTTATGGTTGTTATAACTAAAAGCAGAAAATTAAAATATATTTTACTAAAACTGTATTAAAATAACTAAAAAACTTTAATTATTTTGAAAGTATTTACTCATATGCAAACACCTGAATAATAAATGTTACGTGGTACTTCAGAAAACTAATTGAGTTAGTTTTAACTGTAAAAATATCTCCTTTTATGTAATTCATAATTTTTTAGAAAATATTTGTTTTTCATGTTGCATTTTAATAGTTCTTTTTTTCACATTCTGATTTGTATGTATTTACAGGCTCTATTTAATTTATTCATTGATCAGTTGAAAGGTTTAACATCTGCAAGTGGTACTAATTTCACTGGTTCTTTTTACTTACTTGAGGTAATTTAAAATTATTTCTGAATATTTTATTAAAGCTTTAAACGACATTTATTTCAAAAATGACTGAATTGATTATTTGTTTCAGAATTTAACAATTATGAAAACATTCAACTTGTGCCATGATACTATGCAGAAACCTGAAGAGATTGTGATTCCATTATTCAAACAGATGTTTAACATTATAAGGTTGCTTTTGTATAAAATTTTCATAAATACTGTGTTGTTTAAATGTATTAATACGAAACCTAAAGTGATAGTTTTGTATGCCTTAGCCATAAATGCTTTTTTTTTTTAAATTACATTATGGTTTTTGAACTTATGATTTTTAAAAATTATCATATGATGGGTTCGAAAAATGAGACCTGCAAACATCTTAACCCTTTATAAAAAAAAATATAGCGTTTCGTCAATCGACAAGCATAAAAAAGTCAATCTATCCACTTTGCTTTCTTAGAATTTGTTTACTTCAGAGTTTTTATACCTCTTACGATAATCTCTTAATGATTCGTCAGAGGCAGAGCTGTCACGTTGTGTGTCAAGATAAAAAAAATTAACTTATATTTTCATTTTTAATTAAACTTAATTGTTATATTTATGAGTTGGCATTAACATTATGCAGGTTAGGCTGAAGTTAAAAGCCTGATGTTCCATGTTTTTTCCACTACTGTTGCAGATAGCAAAGGTCACATAATCCTGTGCCAAGTTCTGTATGTATGGCTATTTAATGAAGTGGAAACTGGCTCAAAAATTTTTGTTATTGAGCTGTGTCTTTATGGAATTTAGCTTGTTTTGATTTTGAAAGCTGATGACATTTTTGAGTCAACTTCCAGTATGATTTTTTTCACAGCTAAAACTGTCTGATTCAACTATGGAGTTTCCCAACTGCTATAAATGTGTTCTGGAATGGAAGCTGAGCATTACATTAGTCCACCATCTCAGAGATATAGTAGTAGAATTAGAATATTGAACTTGTTCATTGTAAATTCATGTGTTATGAGACATATTCTGTTCTTTTTGTCAGCAAGTGTGAATCATTGTTAATAACCAATATCAACTAAATAAAGCTCTTACTATTTGTACTATGTTAATTAAGATTTACAAATTCATTGAATAAATTTTTTTGTGTTCCCTCCTGATTTTTTCAATGTAGCATGTTACAAACAATTGGTGTTTATTATTCCTGAACTCGGGGAGCTTTAGAAAGATATTAGTTATTTGAATATCAATTTTTTTCCAATAAAAATAATATATTTTCCTTAATTCCATCAAAAATCTGACTCATTTCAATCAGTGATTGAATTCCAACCTCTCGTAATTTTTACGTTTTTGAATCTTTATAATAATTGTATCCAATTATCTAATCTATTTACTGTCCAATTATTTTAATAACTAATGGAACTTTTAAAGGATGAAAGGCAATTTTAAAGGCAATTTTAAATTTATTTAGGTTTGCCTTTACTGTCTAATTTTCAACATTTCTAATAATGTTAGATGTTATTTTCAACCATATTTGATCTCATCTTAGTTTGAGTTTAAACATTGCACATGTATAAACATTTGCAACTTCCTTTAACCAGAAACTATTGTTATAAAGAGAGGCCATTTTTTTGTTAAATTATAAGCAATGTTTTCCATTTTTAAAGACCTCGTTTCTACTTGACTTATTTTAATTAAAATCAACACTAAAGCTGCACAATTTAAACGTAAACTCTAAATTAAAATTTTCAGAACAAATTTAATAAGTATTTCTGCATGGAATGATATTTGTAATTAAAATAAGCAATAGGAATTTTTACTAAAATCCCCTAAACTATTTTTTACAGTAGAGAGTTTTTGTGGATGAAAATGCTCTAAAGTTGTTTAATCGAACTAGAGATTATAGCTAAGTGATGAAAAAAATGGTAAATAAATTATTGTGAATTAATAGTAAAAATGCATTGTATCAAATTTTTTGTTTCAAAAGCATAACTTTTAACCCCATGATGTTCCAAGTGTGCATTTTGATCTGCATTGTTTTCCACTTAGGAAAGCAAGTTTTTTCATCTTATTAGATTAATATTATGATGAGGAATAGTGTTCTCTCTGTCTTCAAAATTGCCTATTTTTGTGACTGTCAAATTTCCTGTTTGTGTGACTGGCAATTTCCCATGTTTTGTAACAACCAATTTCTTAATTTTGTGACTATTACACATGGTAGAGTGTAGTAGTAATTCATTATGATGATAAAATATTAGATTTAATTTAATAGTTTACAACTTTGAAACATTATGTACTAAAATGTTATATTTTTTCTCCAGGGTCCTTGACAATCCAAAAGTTAGTCGTTTGACATTAAACATGTTATGTCCTCTGATTGCAGAATCTGATAATGTGCCACACCAGCTTTTAGAGTTCATTTTAACTCAAATTATTGAACCAAATAAGGTAATTACTATTTCTTTAAATTTTTATGTAAAGATATTTATTCTAATTTATAAGTAACGATTATGTTACAATTTCAGTCTTCTTGTGAAAGAACTTACAATTTGGCTCAAGATTTGCTCAAGCAGACAGCAACAGTATTAGAACCATATATACAAACTGTAAGTATATTGCAAGAATATCCTAGATTTTTGTACTTGACTCTCAAAATGCACATCTGCAACAAAAATCTTTCTAAGAGGAGTCTGCTATTCTCTTAATTTATGTACAGTTCCGAAAAACAATCTTTAAAAAAAGAAACAAGTTAATGATCATTTGGCATTTTTATTTCTGATGTTCAATGATTTAATAATATTTTAACATTAAAAATAAATTGTAACTATTAAAAAAAAAGCATTGAAATTTTAAACTTGCAAATGTGAATTTGTGTCCATTTATACTAAATCAGATACATATTACACTCCCAGCACACCTAACGTTCAATAGTGATTCTGCTTTTGTACCATAACACGTCAAATATGCCAAAAAGCGTAAAGACCTGAAAAATAAGTTGGGACTAGTATTCTAAATCTTGAAAAAGTCTTCGCTAAATTCTCTTCTGCTGCTTTTCTTTGATCAATCTTAATTAAAAGCCTTAATTGTTCAAATATACATCTCCTTATTTGCCGGCCGAGCGGTTAGCGTGCCTGACTGCGAAGCCATAGGCTGCGGGTTTGAATCCCGCTCTGGGCATGGATGTTTCTCTCTCTCTTTGTACTGTCCTCTGTTGTGTGTGCGCATGATGTGTAATGTGGCCCACCCTATAAACGGGTTTGTGGCAGTGTGGCGTGGGAAATGTTGCTCGCCTCCGTGACTTTGGTTCACAGGTGCCCACTGGGTAACGCCAAATGAGCAACAATTCTGGCACAGTATAGGCAAAAGATTCAAATTCAGTGCCTGCCATTGGAAAAAAAAAAAAACATCTCCTTATTTTGGATTTTGTTTATTAACAGGTAGAATAATTACAAATATGAACATTAATAAAGGGATAAAAAGGCCCGTGAATATTTTAATAGATGAATGAAAAGTCATATTTTAAATAAGGACTCGCTTTTGGCTTAAAGAACCCAGAAATATGGAAGTCTTGGATCGTAAGGATCCATAGTTTCCTAAATCTAATCGAATCTCTGCTTAAAGCATTATTTATTCTATGATAAATAGTGTTCTGCCACCATAGAATAGCTAGCATTAAAATATTATAAAATCTAGTTAAATGTGACAATAAACAATTACAGAATCTATTGATCAGGGATGAGATTTTTCCGTTTTTTAGCGGATTTCCGCTTTTTTCACTTTTATCTCTTAAATTTCAGCTTTTTTATCAAAAATTCAGATTTTCTAAAAATTTCATTTTTTTAAATTAGTATTCTGCTTTTTCAGAAAATTCACCAATTTTCAAAAAGGAACAGAAAATTCAAACTACATAGCTACCAATCCTTTCTCATTTTTACTTATTTTACCTATTTTCTCCCCTTTACACGCAGCAGATAAGATTTTCCGAATTTTTTTCCCGCCCTCCAGATGGATCCGATTTTCGTAGTTCAAACGACGCTGCTTCTGACAAGCCTTTCAGAGGTCCCAAGCCTGGAATCTGCTAATATCTCGATTCTTATTCACACGATTTTAATATCAAACATATATTTTCATATTTGCGTGTTGCGATTTATTTACGAGATTTAAAAATCCGATATTGTGATTCGTATTTACGTCTTTTTAAAAACCTATGTAGCGATTCGTATTGACGCAAGTTTAAAATTCAATGTGTTGATTTGCTCATGCGGTTTATAATATCAAACATTGCTTTTCGTATTTATACGTGATTTTAAAATAAGGCATTGAGATTCGCATTCACGCGTTCTAAAAGCTATGCATCATAATTCTTATTTATCAGGGATGAGATTCTTCCGCGGATTCGCGGATTTCCGCTTTTTCTCAGATTTTTCCATTTTTCCCGCTGATTTCCGCCGAAATTTTTTTTTGCAATAAATTTAAATATGCAATAAATTTAAATAATTTAATATGCAATTAATTAATTTGCAATAAATTTAAATAATTTTTTTTGCAATAATTTTGCAATAAAGTTAAGATATTTTATGAGGAATTTAATTTTCCGCGGAGCGAAATTATTGAAGTCCTCATTCCTCCCTCTGAAGTTTCTCTAAAAATCATTTCCTTGGGATAAAACTGGTTGACCATTATACAGGGATGAGATTTTTTTTCGCTTTTTTCTCTCGAATTTCAGCCTTTTTATCAAAAACTCAGATTCTCTAAAAGTTTCGTTTTTTTTATTTTTTTATTTATAAATATCCCGTTTTTTAAAAAAAAATTCAGTCGTTGAAGTCAAATTATTATATTTATTTACGATTTTCAAAGAAAAACAGAAAATTCAAACTGCGTCCTAGCTGCTAATCCTTCCGCATGTTTACTTTATTAGCTATTTTCTCCGATTTCACGCACAGAAAATAAGATTTTCCGTATTTTTTATCCGTCGGCAGGATAGCTCGTATTTTCGTAATTTAGACGTCGCTGCTTCTTGTATTCTGGAGAGAAAGCAAACAAAAAAAAGCGAAAGAAAATAGAGGTGGATTTGTGGTGAAAATATTTATTTGCTCATTCAATTAATCTTGTAAATTTTTATTTATTGTGTAAACAATAAACAATTCAAACAAGCCTTTTAGAAATCCCAAGTCCCGACTCTGCAATATCTCGATTTTTATTCACGCGATTTTAATATCAATCATCGATTTTCGTATTTACCTGATTTAAAAGTTGCGCATTGCAATTCTTATTTACGCTTTTTAAATATCGTACATTATGACTCGTATTTACGAGATTTAAAAATCTAATATCGTGTTTTGTATTTTTGCATTTTTAAAATCGCGATTTTATTATCAAACATCGATTTTCGTATTTACCTGATTTAAAAGTTGAACGTTGCGATTCTTATTCAGGCCATTTAAATATTGAACATTGCGATTCTTATTTACGAGATTTAAAAAACCACTTTCGCGATTTGTATTTACGAGCTTTTAAAACCCTATGTAGCTACCCGAGCTTAAAATCCAATGTCGTGATTCGTTTTTGCGGTTGTAATATCGCGCAATTTTAAAATTATGCATCTTGATCTAAAAATTACGCATCATGATTTGTATTTTCGCATTTTTTAAATTCGATGTAGAGTTTTATATGCACGTGATTTAAAAGCCTCATATCGGGATTTATAATCACATGGATTACAAGTTTAAACAAAAATTAGACAAAAAAAGTGCAATTTATATATATATATATATATTGAATTTCCTCTTCTTGGATTTCCTCTTTTTTACTTTCTGACTACTCTCATCCCTGTATTTATGCAATCTAAAAATTACGCATCATGATTCGTATTTACGCAATCTAAAAATTATGAATCGTGATTTGTATTTACGCGTTTTAAAAATTCTATATCCCAGTTTGTATTTTCTCATTTTCAAAATCGTATATCTAGTTTCATATTCATGTGATTTCAAAATCCATAATTGTTATTTATATTCACGCAATTTTAAGATCAACTATCGCGATTCTTGTAAGAAGTAAATTTTTTTTAAATTAGTTACTATAAAGGTGACTGTTTTTCTAACGACGATTATTCGTATATGTAAGTGTTACAACATCAGAGAAACTGGAAGGGAATATATTCAAAACTTACATTCTGTGCTTGCAAAGAAGAAAAGAAAGGATTTGTCACAAGATGTTTGAAGATGGACTAACGACTAAATATAACAAACATAAAAGATACAGCAAACAAAGCAATCACTTAAAAAGGGATTTAATTAAAAAAACATTTTGGGGGAAAAAGAGTTAACTCATCATCAAAATTTTATTTATAATTGCTGTTATTTATGTTATAAAATGCAAAATTCTTATCAAATACGAAACAATTATCTAAACAGTTGCTGATTGTCATGTAATTTTTCAAACTAAAATAGCAATTTTTGTATAGAAAGAAAGTATTGAGGAATGTTATGGAAGGCGTAGATTGCAGAGATCAAGTGCAATAATAACTGTTAAAGATGTAGTCAAGTTTTTAGTCATGGACAACTTTATGTTGGCCTGTCAAGAGTTAAGTCATTTGACAGCCTTTCAGTAATTGCTCCAAGATGCCAAATCTATAATTGTGTAATTGTGTTTTCAAAGAAATTCTAAATGCTTAGTGTTAATTTCTTAGAGCTTTGCAGAAAAAAATTTAATTGAAAGTTCTATTGGCAGTAGGCAAGGGGAACTGACAAAATCAAAACTCCCCGATTAGAAATGCAGCATGGCGACCTCCACGTGGTATTTCTCAGGTGATGCTAACAGCCATGCATTTTAATTTATTGTATGTAAAACATCCTTATTTTGTTCTAAAATGCTATGTACTTTATCACAAATGTTAATTAATATAGAAATTGATTTCAATAATGCTGATCACCAAAAAATATTTCATTTGGTGATAAAACAAATTTTTGTGTTCTTGAAAATGAAAGACTTTTTGAGGGTTATTATCTCAGATAATTTATTTTGCTAATATGTTTCTTATTTAGCTAATGTTTTGATTTTTTCACCATGTACAATCTAAATAGCTAATATACTTTTTTAAAAGCAAATAAGAACATTGATAGAATTCTTCTACATAAGTACAATACTATGTCTTTGATGATAATATACTATGTCTTTGTGCTAGAACATTGTGTTCATTGGCAAGCGAGCGCAGAGAGCCATGGTTCACAGCGTGAACCACATAGGATTGCGTAGCAATTCTCGGGGGTTGGCGAGCGTTGGCGAGCAGGGGGCGGAGCCTCCTAGTAAAATAAATAAAATTTGATGCAAATAGTATAGAGAGTTTTAACACAATTTTCATACTTCTTTAGCTTAACTTCTCTATTTTTATAATTTATCCTTTTTCTTTCATAGGTATTTAAATTAAACAGAATAAATAATTATTATTAAAATTTGCTAATATTTTAAATTTAAAAAAAAAGTAAAATCGTTATTTTTAATTTAAAAAAATTTATTCGAAAATTGAGTAAAAAATAGCATAAAAACATTCTTAGCAATAAATAAAAGGAAATATTTTTTTTTCCAATGCCCACCTGGATAATGACATAGGTCATACAGGCACCTGAAGGGCAGATTTGTTGGCCACTCTTTCAGGGACACCATATTAGATTGGCCATTGTTGCTCCCACAGTAAGGGCAGCTAGTTAATGTATATTCTCAGTAGTTTTAATTTGCTAAACCAGGTAGTTTTTCAAGTAATAATTGTCTCTTATGAACCCAAACTTTTAATATTATGCTGATGACAACCAAAAAAAAATTTATGCTGATGACAACCCAGACTTATTAATATTATGCTGATGACAACCCAAACTTATTAATTTTATGCTGATGACAACCCAAAAAAACTTTTTTATGCTGATGACAGCCCAAACTTAATTTTATGCTGATGACAACCCAAACTTTTAGTATTATGCTGATGACAACCCAAAAATAATTTTATGCTGATGACAACCCAAACTTATTAATTTTATGCTGATGACAGCCCAAACTTATTAATATTATGCTGATGACAACCCAAACTTAATTTTATGCTGATGACAACCCAAACTTTTAATATTATGCTGATGACAACCCAAAAATAATTTTTATGCTGATGACAACCCAAAAATAATTTTTATGCTGATGACAGCCCAAACTTAATTTTATGCTGATGACAACCCAAACTTTTAGTATTATGCTGATGACAACCCAAAAATAATTTTATGCTGATGACAACCCAAACTTATTAATTTTATGCTGATGACAGCCCAAACTTATTAATATTATGTTGATGACAACCCAAACTTAATTTTATGCTGATGACAACCCAAACTTTTAGTATTATGCTGATGACAACCCGAAAATAATTTTATGCTGATGACAACCCAAACTTATTAATTTTATGCTGATGACAACCCAGACTTATTAATATTATGCTGATGACAACCCAAACTTATTAATATTATGCTGACGACAACCCAAACTTTTATCATTATGCTGATGACTATTTTTTTGTTCATATACAGCTATAAGTTAGAAATTATCACTGATGTTATCTTTAAAATATGTTATTTTTGATTAAATAATTACAATTTACAATCATATAAAACTAAAATTATTAAATTTATTTAATGAATTAATATTTGAAAATTGAATTAATATTTGAATACGATATTGTGATTCGTATTTACACCTTTTTAAAAACCTATGTAGCGATTCTCGCAAGTTTAAAATTCAATGTCTTGATTTGCTCATGCGGTTTATAATATCAAACATTGATTTTCGTATTTATACGTGATTTTAAAATAAGGCATTGGGATTCTCATTCACGCATTCTAAAAATTATGCATCATAATTCTTATTTATGCAATCTAAAAATTACGCATCATGATTCGTATTTACGCGATCTAAAAATTATGAATCGTGATTTGTATTTACACGTTTTAAAAATTCTATATCCCTGTATGTATTTTCTCATTTTCAAAATCATATATCTAGTTTCATATTCATGTGATTTCAAAACCCATAATTGTTATTCATATTCACGCAATTTTAAGATCAACTATCACGATTCTTGTAAGAAGTACATTTTTTAAAAATTAGTTACTATAAGGTGACTGTTTTTCTAAGGACGATTATTAGTATATGTAAGTGTTACAACATCAGAGAAACTGGAAGGGAATATATTCAAAACTTACATTCTGTGCTTGCAAAGAAGAAAAAATAGGATTTGTCACAAGATGTTTGAAGATGGACTAACGACTAAATGTAGAAAACATAAAAGATATAGCGAACAAAAGCAATAACTTAAAAAGAGATTTAATTTAATTTGTTTTTGGGGAAAAAGATTACTGATTAATACTGATATATTTGCTATAAATCACATTACAGTATTTATTTAAAAAAATGAAATATTAATGTATATTCTCAGTAGTTTTAATTTGCTAAACCAGGTAGTTTTTCAAGTAATAATTGTCTCTTATGTGAACTGGGGAAAAATATAATTTCCAGATTTATTTTTTCAGGTGGTAATTTTTATTTTCACTAAAAAATGTTAAGTATCAATGTAATCATTTATATAATGATAGATTAGTACACAATTGTATGTCAACACATTATTTATTACCTTAAACTGTTATTATTAAAGGGTTGCGCTTGCGTAAAATTTACTATCGTGGAAATTCAGCTTTTTTGCTTTTTGGCTAATCTCATCCCTGATTGATAAGAATGGTAATAATTATGAAAAATCAGAAATAACATGAAAATTCTTTCAACTTAAAGCTATTTAAAAAAATGCTCACTGATGAAAATAAAATAAAAGACCGATTTTCTCACTTATGGGCATATATTAGTTCTGGACATTTTTGTTGTAACCATTCTTCATATTTCTATATATTAAATATACAATATCCTGTATTAATATACTGTATTAAATATACAATAAGAATATGTTTTTACTTAAAAACCATTCTTTTATTTCAGTTCAGAATAATTATGAACATAAATTTAAACATGAATTATTTGATTGGCTCAAAATTTAAACATAATCTATTATTTTCTGGAATAATTTTTTGTTTTAATTAATTGTTTTTTACCTCTTTTAGACATTTATTAAAGCAATGGGTGGTCAGCAAGAGGATGTTATTTCTGAACATCTTTATGAATTAATATATGAACTGAATCTAATCATTCCCTCTGAAATTATTGTGGTGGTAAATAACTTAGAAAATAAACTGATGGTAAGTCTATTTAAACTTCATTTCATTTTTAAATCTATTTTTTAGCATATTTTCAAGTTATGTAAATTTTGACAACATTTTCAAATGTAATCATAGACAACTTAATGTAAAATAAATTTATTCAATCTTTGAATGGTATCTGATATATATGCTTAAAAATGTTATGACTTCTTTAATGTTAAGTACCCTCCAAATCTTTTGAAGTTCATAGTTTTCATTTGATGTTATAATTATTTAATAAAAATTTCAGTTTCCCTCTTTTAAAATAATTTTTTTAGAAAAAAACTAACTATAAAATTACTCATAAAAATACTTTTGATATTAAACAGGGTGCATAGCGTTTTTAAAAAGTGATTAAAGGTGCTTATTTTCGTTTTTTAAAAGCCCTTAAAGGTGCTTTTTTCATTGTGTGTTTTTAAAAAAATGCTTCTTTTTCCCTTTTCCAAAATGAGATTTTTCCTTTACCATGTTGATTTTCGCTACGAATTATGCAGATAGACACTGTTCACATTGTTCTATTCAATGTTTTCTTAATTAATTCAACCCCAATCTATTTCCCCGTAGCATATGAAAACGCCATTCAATTTACATGATTCAAAGATTTTGACAATTGTCAAAGACAATGCTGAAAGGTTTTTTTTTTTTTTTTTTGACGTGACGGTTAAAACTAGATAAAACAGTCAATTGTCAAAAACTTTCCAATCCTACCTAATTGTGATTTACAGTGCTTAAAAACATTTGAATACTTAAAAGGTGCTGATTTTTTGTTGAATAATTTGGCTACGTACCCTGTTAAATTCCTAGTTTTAAAAACTAAGTTGTCTTAAATCCACCTAAGTCGTGAAATATTCTGGTACCCAGCCAACAGATAAGAACTAATATGGATAAATAATTTTATGTGGTTTATACTGTAAAACATAACTTTAATTTCTAACTGTTTTTCATGAAGTTGTATTTTTAATCTAAATGGAGTATAATTGTTAGACATGTGTTATTTAACTTGTTATACTAACTCTTAAATTTGTATTATATTAACTCCATAATTTGTATCCCTTTCTTATGCTAGATCAAATACCCTTAATTTGTGTTTTCAAAAATATGCAAATAATTTTTATATATTAATTTTGTATTTTGCATAGTTTTTTAAGATAAAATTAAACATGTTTTTATAAGAAGTAGGTTTGTCTATTGTTTTAAATACTAACAATATACTGTCGAAATTTTTAATTTTGTCAAATTATTTAAGACACATCAAATTTCTCTATATGAAAGAAAACTTAAAACAATAAATATTTTTTTGCATAAAATTTGGTCTGTACTTATGAGCATATGTGTGTAAAGACAACAATGTATTGCTCGTAATTTTCTAAAAGATATATATATATATATATTAAATTTAAATTTTTAAATAATTTACAGTCCAGCCTGGAAGAGGAACGGATTGAGGTTCTGACACTTCTGTCGAAATTGTTCTCTGATAAATCATCAAAGATGATTGAACAAAATAAAGTCCTCTGGAGCAGCTATATTTCAAGGTTATTATTTGATTTTTATATTGACTTTTAAATTTAAAAATTGAAAAAAAAATTTTAAATGTTCTTTTATTTTTTTAATAGATATAAAGATGCATCCACTAAAGTTCGCTGCTTGCATATGAAGTTCTCTAAAAATTTACTAATGAATCATCCACAAACATCAAAACCAGCCCTGATTGGTATAGTTTTTTTTATTATCATATAGAACCAATGATGCAGGCCCTATGCTCAAAATCATTAATAACATACTTTGCTCTAATCACATAATTTCAGTATAATTTTAAAATGTAGTCATACTTGTTAAATACAATGTACATGGTGCATTGTGTTTTTAAAAAGTGCTTAAAGGTGCTTATTTTCATTTTTAAAAGCCCTTAAAGGTGCTTTTTTTTATTGTTTATTATTTTATTTTATTTTAAAGTGTTCAATTTTCCCTCTTCGAAAATGAGATTTTTTTCTTTACCGTGTCTATTTTCGCTATGTGTGATGCAAAAGCATGCTTTTCACATAACTCTATTAAACGTTTTCACAATTCATTCAACCACAATCTATTTCGGCTTACCGTCGTCCATAGCGTATGAAAGCACCAATCATTTTACATGTTGAATGAAATACTTGCGAAACCGTACGTGCGCCTACTGAGCTGGGTTTGATTAAATTATTGCATGTGCAACTCTGCTGCATTTAGTAAGATATTCTCAATTTCAGGCTTCATTTTCAGCCCTCTGAAATAGAGAAATAGAACAGAAAAATATCGATTTTTTTATGGTGGCTAATATAACCAAGAAAAGAGTTCTTTGTCAGAAACTAGTTATTTTATCATGATCATGTAAAGTCTTAGCAAATTATTTTGCATTTTGTTAATGTATATAGTGCTTAAAAATATTTTTTGAGTGCTCATAAAGTACTTAAAAGGTGCTTATATTTTGTTGAAACATTTGGCTACCCCCCTTAATGTAAATTTAAGAATTTCTAGCCATGTATGTTCCACATAGAATTACACTTATCTTTACTTATTTGATACCATTCATATACTTATTTGATATCATTACTTATTTGATATCATTCATATACACGTATTTCATACGTTAACATTGATTTCTGAGAAATTTTTTACAAAAGCGAAAACTCTATTGTAAATGATCTTACTACTATACTATAATTTTCAAATATTTAGAGTAATTAATATTTTAATCTTAATACATTTACTGTCAAGTTAATTATGTTATTTTTAACTGTATATTTATCTTTTTACTATGATGTAACCTCTGTTGAATTACATAGTCTCCGTTTTGTCATTCCTGCCATTTAACCTTCCCTAAGGTGTAATAATGTGATACCAAAATGCATATTGGTTTTAATAAAATTTTACTATTTTTGATTTTTAAAAGTTTTTTTTTATTGAAATTTAATTTTATAAAAACAAATTACTCGCATAATTTTACAAAGAGGTTTCAAATTATCCTATTGGATAATTTGAAAAGTTGGCTTTAAAAAAAAACCTGATAGATTTGTAAGAATTTTTGAAATAATGTGCAGCTATTGCACTTTAAATTTTTTGTACAAAGGTGTTCTGAGACAGTTTTTATAAATTAAGATAAAATCAAGTCGTTCCTCTTTTATTGACATGCAATTGGCTCATTGTAACTGACTCCACCGGTGGCTTAAATTCTATTCTTTCTTACAAAATATTTTTACCTTTATTATTTAATTTACTTAATTTCTGATAGGGTCTTTCTTTTTAAGTTACATTAGTTTCATTTCAAATTTTCCTGATAAGTTTAAATGTTTAAAAAATATGATGTAAAAAATAATATATTTTATTTTAGAATGCTTTATGTTCAATATTGTTGATCCTGATGATAGAGTACGCAAGCAGACTTGTCAAACCATTTCAGAAACTGTTCCAGAGCTGTACGATGTCCTAGATCCTGAGTTGTGGGAAAGCTTCCAAGAGCGTGCACGAGATAAAAATGTAAGTTCTATGTTTTATAATTTAAACGAAACTGTAGCTTTTTTAGATATGCATGGTACATTTTGCTACTATTCAATATTCTATACCTCTAGAAAGCGTCCTGCAGTGGACTGATCGTAAATACACGGTTCCCAGTAGAACACCGAAGTCAAGTATCACTGACTGCTGCCAGAAAACGGGTGGGTGACCACTTTGATCAGCCTGTGTAGAGATGGAGGATGCACTGTATCGTGCCTCGTTAAACTGTTCTACCAAAAGTGCTCAAGTTTGCGTACAGATCGCTGGGCTACCGAAGCAGAGGATCAAAACTGTGATGGCATGTCTTTGGATCATCTTCAAGGATGTTTCCAAGACCATCGCTTATAGCCCATTGTGCACTTCTAGTACAATGTAAATAAAGTGCCTACTCACCTCTAGAGAACTATCATAATATCATTTAGAAAATTATTTGGTTTGCTGAATATTTAGCTAAACCAAATAATTTCTTTAGAAATCCATTTGTAAACAACCATGTGCTTTCCAAGTACTCTTTTAAGTATTGTTAACATACTATAAAACTATTTTAACTTATTACTGTTTTAATTATTTTAAAGATTATCATCTGCAAAATGGATGTTTATTTCTCATTTGAAAAAATCTTTTTTCTAATTTAAAATCCTTTTAATACATTCTTTTCTTCTTCTTTTTTTTTTTTTTTTTTTTGTTACAAAAAAAATCGATTCTTTTTTATAAGGTAGTAAAAAAAAAAAAAAAAGTACAAAAGGGTAGTGAAATTATGTGCTGGAAGATGTAACTGATATAATTTTTAGCACCAACATGTAATGATAAAATTGACTTTCAGCAGTCATTAAAATTGAAATTATTTATTTCTCATCAATAATTTTCGTGTGAAAAATATTTTATGAATATGTTTGTGAAAAGGATTAGTGGTTTAACTATGAACTTAAGTGTTAAATAATACTGTAAAGCTAGGAAATATCTAATTCCTGTTAATGGCATAATAGCAATATGAAATGAAATATTTTATGAAATTCGTCCAACGGTCCTAACATGTTTCTGACTTACAAGTAGCTCAGAACAGAAAAAAACTTACACTTTCCATTTTATTTTTAAAACTCTAATGTGTCTGATTAATTTTTAGTATGAAATTCGCCAAACCGTCCTGACATGTTTTGGAAAACTTTGCCAACGTTGGACTGACGAAGGAATTCCACCAGTGCTGTATGACGCAAATTTTAAATTGGATTGGATCAAGAACAAAATCCTGCATCGATATTATGGAGAAAGTGTACAAGAGAAGTAAGTCATGAATATCATAGCAAATCATTTAAAATGTTTTATTTTAAATGGTCAATAAATGAATATCTAAAGAAACAAACAAACATTTATCGACCTTGGGACCAGAATAACTTAACAATATAGTTGAAAAAATAGTTATTTTGTGAAATATTTTATGCTAAAACAGCTTACAGCTGTATTATTTTCACATCTGAGCCAAAATTATTTTGCTAAATCAAATACATTTTTTCGTCCTAATTTGGATTTTGCTGTATACATTATTTTATGCATAATTATTACTATGTTTAGTTCACAAATTTAAATATTTAAAACTTATTTTGCTTGTTTAGATTAATAAACCATATTTATGTAATTATATTAAAATAGATTATCACATGTAAGCTTTTTAGTCAAAAGTTTAATTTTTCTTTCTAGGCAACTTGTAGAACAGCTTTTTAATCGTTATGTGGTCCCTTACCGGAAACCTGCAGAAGAAAGAATGAAATTATTTTATCAATTATATTGTACGATAGATGAGCCTGCATTGAAGTAAGTGTTTGCTTTTAATTTGATTTTAATCCTTTGATTTTTCTTTATGATAGTATTTTATTGTATTTTTTATTAACATGTGATTGCATTTTTCAAAACTGGATAATAATATGCTGCTTGAACTCAATTTTTGAAATATTGCTGGATATATTTTATTTAATATTATGATGTTTAACTACACATATTGTGGTGTGATAGAATCTTATTGATTTGCTATTTGTGACACCTTCTATTATTGTTTAAACTCAGTCATTATTAATGCATTAATTAATAATTTTGTTTTATAATTAGCTAAACTTTCTATTATATTTAGACTTTCGTTAAATTATAATTATTTTAAAGAATTTAAGAAAACTTTTTTTACAGGGCTTTAGCTGAAATGATCAAGACAAGAAATGTGTAAGTGTAAAAATTTTTATTATTTGGTTTGTGAACATTTTATAACTTTCTTATTTTTAAAATCATTTAAGCATTTTAGATTATTCTAAACTTCACTTCTTTTATAAGTTTACAAATATTTTATATAAGTTCTTATCAGTCATACTTGCCTATTTTTGGATAGTTTTGTGAAAGGCATTTAAATGACTATTGTTCAAAGTGTACTTTATTTTAGCTTTATTATAAGCAGGATAATTATTTTTATATTTATTATTTGTCTTTTAATGATTATGTTGATTCAAAAATTGCAATTTTTTCTCTAATTTATTTGAATATTTCACTAAATTAAAACAAATTGCATTTTTCTATCGTAATTATAATCCTAAATTTTATCCCAGGTTGCGCTCTCATGTTAATAAACTTTTAGGAGTAATGAACATGGACAATTATGAAATGAAATGGTATAACGTCTACAAAATTGCTCCAGTGCTATCAGGTAATTTAGTTTCATTTTTTTTTTAAGAAATCTTATTCACAGTTGGTCATAACACTATATCATCCTCAATAAATATTTTAACTTACAATTTTTATCTTTGAGAGTTATTTTAGATTACATATTTACACTTTGAAAATATCAAAGACAAAGATAGGAAATAATTTGAATATGAAAGTTTGTTCTGCATCTAAAACTAATGTAATTCTTAAAGTAAGACATGTTTTTAAAAAGAGGTTTGTTGGCCTTAGCTTATTTAGTCAGGTCTCTGCTTTTTGCTCTGGTTGGTTAAATCCTATAGATTAGAAGAAAAACAAAGTTTTTAATCTCGTGGAAATAAGTATGTGAACAAAAATATGACTTAAATGAATATTGTGAAAATTATTTTAATTTAACACATCACAAATTTATTTATCACATTTGAATATGCTTCGTGTTTAATTGAACGATTGAAAAAGTACCTAAATTTTTTAACCACATTTATTTATTGAATGAATTCTTTGCAATTGTTTCCTTGTTCCAGAATATTTCCTGGAAAAAAAAAATTTTGTTTTAATTTTTTTCTTAGATTTTTTTTGTTTTTAGCTTCAAATACTTTATTTTTAGGTTCAACATTTTGTGCTTTGCAACACATGACTTGGTATAATTTACCTCTCATTAAAATCTTCATGAATCAAATAAAGGCTCAAATATCTGATCACCATTTGATTTTTGGGTGATAAAATAAAAACAGAAATAAAATAAAGATTTTTTTATTACCATTCAAAAATATAAGAAAACAATATTTTAAATACCATAGAAAGAGTGTGAGCCTCAATTACTGCCTAAACTTAGTCTTAGCTACTATGAAGTATCCAAGCTCGTCTCATGCCTAATAAAGATGAGTTGTGACTTACTTTTGGAGACCAAAAAATTTTATTTGAGCCTCGTATTCAGATCGGTTAACAGCTTGATTATGATATTGTGTATATGTGTCAAATAAATGCCTAAATTATTGCCAACAAATTTCTGGTTTGTTAAATTTTTAAAAAAACCACATGTTGTCATTTAAAATTGACTATCACTACCTTAAAAAATCTATTTAACCTCAAGGGCAAAACCCAAAAAGGTTTATGCAAAACTTTATCCTCGGTTAAACGAAAATTTGAATGAAGTTAAGTTTTTTTTGTTTTTTTTCGCTTTAGATTTTCATGAGTTAGAACCAGTTATAAAAATAGTAAATCTTTTTTTTTCTTTAACGCAATTAAGAAATTCTAAAAAGTTGGTTGTAAGTATATTGCATCTCTATCACTAACCACAGTTAGGTACATCATCACATAAGCACATCTCCATGTAAGCAAATAACAGCTAAATGGTGTTAAAGAAGAAAAAAAATTCTATTTTGTTTATCAAAATCTTCAATGGATAATTTCAACTTCTTTTCTCCTTTGATGTTTCTAATGCAAATTGTTTTTTTGCCTTCCCTTCAATTCATTTTATTATTAAATTTTTTTATTTACGGATGTAAATGTATAGTTGTAAGGAATTCTTTTTTATTTAATAATATTATGCAAAATGGATTTTCCTTTTGCTATTTCATCATTACATAGTTAATCTGTTATATTCTTTACCTCCACTATTTCATCTCTCTATAGCAAAATTTTTCTAATCCTAATTTTATGTTGTAAAAACTTGAAAGAAGAAAAAAGATTTTCTAAAGTACTTGTATTAATATACTTTTCTCATTGTTTACTGTTAACAATTAAGCTATTTTTCATTACAATCTCAAATAGTTATTCATTTTAACTTGATAATTCTTCATGAAAAGTAAAAAATAAAATTTTACTAGATTTCTCTATTTATATACTATAACACTTTCCAATCCTAATTTTGAGAAATTTTTTTTTAAAAAATAAATAACTGGTAAGTTGTTTTATTTTAAAAAATATTTCAAGATAGATAAATTACATTGTATTTTTTAAAAAAAAAATCATAGCTTTTCTCTGTTTAATATTATAGTCTTTGCTAAACTATATAGCAGATGTTTTTTCGTAATAGTCATCTAACATTTATTTTTAGTGTTTTCTAAAGAACCAAATAAAGGAAATGCCTATGCCACTGCCTTTGGTAAACTTTTAGAAAAAAATGCTAGATTAAGTACCCTTATTGGTTCTGTTGCCAATGGAAGCATTTCTTGCTCTGCAGCAGCCATACGTTATGTAAGTATATTCAATTATTGGTGGTTACTGTCATATCACTTTTTTTTATAGTTCTGTACGTTTTAGTTTCAGTCATTTTGTTATTACAATTAATACACTGTAATTCAAAGTGTGTTATAGATCAATTATTTTTATGAGTACCTGATCATTCTACCATTAATTTCATGATAATTATTCCTGATTATCTTATATATCCAAATGTAGGCTGATAAATTTTGGAAAAATTTTTAAAGCTTAATTGAGAGGGTTGGCACATAATCAGATCCTGTTTTGTAAATTTCTTGTGAACATTGGCAACAATAACACTTTTTGTTCAGTTGAACATTAGCTATAGATTGCTAAATACTTAAAAATGGCACATATAAATTCATAAAATAGCAATTGAAAATAAGATCCTAAAAATAACAGTTAGAAAAGGAAGCACATAAAAGTGACGATAAAAAATAAATACAATACAAAAAAGTCTCGGTTAAACGTAAAAGTCAGTAAACTTAGATGGCTTAGTAATGCAAAAGGGAAGTTGAGAAAGTAATCCACAAAGATAGCTTCCTTCCCCTCCCCTTCTCTTTGCTTATGAACTATGGGTAAATTTTCTAAGAAAGCATATTCTTGGCTTATCCACGAATAGGCTTACATTCAGTACTTGTTTTTATTTCCTATAACTAAATTTCGTGTTTATTCTCTTTTTTAAAAAAAGATACTGTTTTTTTTTTTTTAATCAAAGTGGTTATAGTTTCTTGTGCCCTCTCATAAAAGTTATATAGTTCCTGAGAATCAAATTTTAAAAATATCGTAAGTTCAATTTCTCAAGAACTATTCATCTGATATTGCTCAAATTTTGTTACGTAAAATTACATTCTTTAAAATGATGTAAATAATCGTATACCTTACGATTCTGAATTTTTTCAACAATTATTAAATAGAATAATAAGAAATACTACCACCTATATTTTGGGGGTCGAAAATCCGAATTCATCGGAAAAAATTATATATTTATTCAGAGAAGATAAGTTTTTACGTCTGATTTTGTAACTTAAAATATCGCCTGCAGTAATTATCTAGCTTATTTGAGATCACCCCTTCGAACTAAGTTTGAACTCCTGGAATGAGAATAAGATAGATTAGATTAAAATTTATTCAGTGTGGTTAATTTTTAATTTTGTGCACTGTACATTAGACTAAACCAATCAAATTAAGTTGATTTAATGTGATGAATAGATAACACCTTAGTTGAATGAGCAGACTTGTTTTCTTTTACCCTTATTGTTTGCATTCTCAGAATCATTACTCAGGTGTATTGTATTAGAATTTGGAATCAATATGAATCAAATTTATCCTGTACATTTCATACCCATCGAAATCTGAGCAGTGTGTTCTTCATATACTGTGAGTTGAGTTGTTACTTCATATACTGTGATACTGACTTCATATACTAGAGTTTGAGTTGAAGCAATTATTATTTCTAAAGTTGTCAAATGAACTCTTATCTTGCAAGATAAAAATTATCTAATTTATAAAGGAAATCAAACCATGAAAAAGAAAGAAGTGGTATTGTAGTATGGAATTCTCTTGCATATTTTTGAACGATATTAAGAGAAAAATATTCATTTTTTGTCAAATTAAACTGATTTTGTATCTTTCAATTTGTTATTCTATTTTATTTTATTTTTTAGAAAGAAATATTGGAAGAAGTTAAGAATACAGAAAAAACTGAATTAGCGAGTTTTGTTGCCCAAATGATTACACGCATTGTACCTATTATTGACAAAGAGTGCGTAAAACATCTGTTGACTATTGTGGATAATTCATTCCAAGGAGATTGTTCTATTGAAGCTGATTTAGGTTTGGAAAATTCATTTTTGAAAGGATTTGAATTAATAAAAGTAAGTGTGACTGTTTGCTAGAAAATGTTTTTTAAATCATGCATTTTAAAAATTTATAAATGCTTAAATTAGTTTTCTTCTTGAGAATTATTATGTATTCTTTGCTGTTTTTAAGTGCCAAAGTTATATTTAAATAATTTACACATTTTTGCTTTTATATTCTCCACACATATATAGTTGTTTTTATTTAAAAATATTTACATATATTCTCTATGTGTTCCGTTATCTTCTTATGTGGTACCATCAACTCGGGTGTTTATCTATTGGCCACGCTTATTATTCATTTTGTTTGATGGTCTTAAGTAATAATTTATGCAGTGTTAAAAAATTTGTTGTATGTTCAATATTTATTTCATTTTGTTAGGTTGTCTTAAGTAGTGTTGAATGGTTAGTTATGTATTAAGTATTTAATTACAATAATTTTGTGTTTTTATGAAAATAAGAACTTCGTTACAAAGTAATTTAAATTTATTTTTGATAATTTTAGTAGCTGTAGAAATTTTAAACATGAATAGTGTTATGGTGCCTCATACTTTCAAATCAATTACTGGTGACGGAGCTTGCCTTTTTCAATGCTGAAATATCCCGAACTTATACTTATGGTTGTTTGTGGGATTTAATAGCTGTTGACATATTTTAAATTATTACGAAAATTCAATACTCAAAAAACTTTGAAATTATCTCTTGCCAGATGGCGAAAAAAAATTTGGTTAATGTATTGTTTAAAAGTTAATTAAGGTGTTGAGATAAGAGGAGGGGTTGAAGAACATTTAAATATAGTTGTGCTGTGCGTTCAGCTTGGTTGCCATTAAAGTTAGTATGTTGTACAAGAAACAAATATTTATTGCCCCTATGAATTTATTAATGTACCAGTGAAACCACATATTGTAAACATTGAATTAAGTATTATGTTCGATTGTTTATGTACCATTCATTTTCTTTACTTTGTTTATAAAATTTATATTGTTTGAAATTTTTTTATTGACTACTATAAATTAGCATAAAATAGTGCCAAGTCTATATAGAAACACCAAAACATTATAATACTCCTTAAAATAACATGCTTTACTAGCTTAACTAAAGTTCATTGCCTAATTAATAACAAAATGTCAGCATTTACTTGTTTATTTATGTCATTTTTTCTGAAAGCATTTTATTCACAACTCTCTTTATTGCCTCACAAATACATTATAACAGACCATTTAATTTATGCTATAGCTATCTCCGTGGGCCGTTTAGTAGTTCTGTTTACTTGTGAGTTCTCCGCTCACTTGTGTGTGGTTTGATTTCAGATATATTTCTTCATTTCCTATAATGTACTAGGATATATGACATTTTAGGAGATCCAACTGAAATTTGTATTTATTCTGAAATCTTTTCTTAGATGTTATCTTTATCAAATCCTGCTTTGTTTCAAAATGAAGAAACATTCAAACTTCTGATGTCGTATCTTCGTGTTGAGAATGAGGAGGTGACTGTACCAGCCTTACAAATACTCTGCAACATCTGTAAAAATTTAAGTGAAACTTATCCTGCCATTTATGAGTAAGTTTCACTCATGTTTATCTTCATAAGTATGGTTTATTTAGTAAACTTTATTGTTTGTCTGTTTTGTTTTTCTCTAGGCAACTTTCTCCCATACTGTTACAATATGCAGAATATGGAAAACCTATGCAAGCAAAGCATTCTGTGTTTCTTCTAAATAAAATTGTGCCAGAAAATTCAAGGGCTGAATTTTTTATGACCTTGATGCGAGTATGTGAACTAGTTTGCTTTTCTCTGTGTTTTGTAGAGTATATGCTTTTGTTTGTTTTATAGCAAGTACTATAAACATATGATTCTTCCGCTAATTTGTGGGATTCCGCGAATCTCAATACCATTGATTTTCGGAAATCAGTAATTTATATTCCAGCAAAATTTTCTCACAGTTCCACTAATTTAAATTTTTTTATTTACGCAAAACATTTATACCACCCTTATCGGCAGTTAGCACTACTGATTTTTTGCATATTTCTTAAAATATCAATATTTTTAATAGAATATTATTTATTACAACATGTGAATCTCGAAACTTACGTTTAATTAACCCCTTTTTGATGCGCCCAATTGGTGTAATTATGCCTTAAATATTTTTGGTTTTATCGTCAATCTTTTTTTAGTTATTGCAGTGATTTCACTGTTTCTTGATTTTTTTTCTTTTTGATGTGATGATAACTTTCAAAGTGTGAGAGGGAGGAATATGTAAATTTTTTTCAGTCTATATATATATTTTATGTATTAGTGAGAAAAATTTTAGTAAATAAAAATTTCTGTTTTTAAATTTTATGTATCTGTACAAAAAGAAGAAAAAAATTAAGTGCGAAAAAAAACTGCATGTAGGAAAAAAAATTAGATAATTTCATCTTCCAGCTATTGCTAGTAGATGAAATAGTCTATATTATTGTGTTTTGATTATTGTGCTAACAGGGCGGTCATAAAACAGGGAAAATTCAGGAAATTTAACTAAAATACCACATCTGGAATTCTAAGTCAGAAAAATTAATTAATTTGAGTTTCAAGTACCTAAAAATTTAATAATTTTTAAAAAAATGTCTTGTAATAATTTTTTTATTCTGAACTAATGGCAAATATATGTGTTTATAATAATATGTAAACACTTAACTATTTTTTTAACACTTTTACTTTATGTTAACATATTTTATATTTAATAATAAGATGTAGTTGAAATATTAATAATGAAGTTTTTACCTCCAGTTAAGTCAGGAAATATTAATAAAACCAGTCTGAGAAAAGTCAGGGAATTTTTTTTTCTGTGTATTTGTCATCACCAGTGAAAAAGAATCTATGTACAATTTCTTATTTAACAAAAAAATTACAATTGGTAGTAAATCTTACTAGACTATAATTTCTCCTTTGTTCTACTTTCATATGAATTATGTCTAAATATGTTAAATTAGGTATTCTAGACAGTTACTACCTAAAAATATCTCTATTGAATGGATGTTTTACTAGAAGAAATCAATTATAAAGAAATTGGTATTTTAGAGTTTTAATCAAAGCAGAAGCAATATGACCCATGATTCCCTATCCTCAATTTTTAGAAATAGACTGTTGTTACTCACATTTATCATGAATTTTCTCTTCGCTGTTAAATTAGTTGGAAATAGGTATAAGCAATAACTTCTTAGCTTAATTTAATTAAAAAATAATTTCATTTATATGATAAACTTACTGTTCCTAACTGCTAGTGCTTGACACTATTAGAAATATATCAAGTATAATTAATATTTCATAAGGTTTTATTATATTTTTCGATTTCAGCTAATTTACTTTGTTTTATGTTTACCGATAGAATGTTAAGATGTAGCATACTCTGTGATATCATTTGGACCAGGTCCGTTTGTAACGCTGTATCAGTTATTCATTTATTTTTTTTATCAAAATAAAATTTATAAACTCGCACAATAACATCGTACTCAAATACGCCTAATATAGGGTAAGCCTGCAAGCTTATTTATACACAGCCATCAACCAGAAAAGTTGTGAAATTGTGCAGTGTTTCGTTTGGTTAGAGCTTTTTAATTCCGGCCTTATATACAAACTTAAAAATGGCTTGTGGCATTTTGAAATTTTGTTGTTCTAAGAAGTGATTGCTTGAAAATTCTCTTTCAGACTCTACAGATTCATTTTACTCTCAAATCTGAGCATTTTAAAACTGCTTTAGTATCTTCTGGTCATATTGCTCACAACTGGCGTCATTTGTTCCCAAATCCAGAATTCAAAGACATGGTCACCTTCATCGTTTCAACTGTTCTTATGCATGATGGCGTAAGTATCATGCATGGCAGAGTAAGTACTCTGCTTATATTGTTTTTTTTTTTGTTTTTTTTCTTTTCTTTTTTTTTCTTTTGTGAACTTGCATAATAAGTAAAACTTACCAAATACACACACATTTAAAATTTTATCGATTTTAATGATAAGCAGGTTACTCACCTCTTATTTAATCCTAGAATTGTTGAAAAATTGAATGATAAACACTTAAGCAAAATGTAATAAAATATTAAACCTTAGAAATTAGAAAAAGTAATGTGTCGAGAGTTGATCTAATTTTCTATATCGCATTTTGTCCATGAAAATAATGAGAAATTTCTAAAAAAAATAAAAAAATTCATATTTCATTGCGCAATTGCCAACTGATTTTTATTTATAATTTTTTATTGCAAATTCTATTTTACTTCGCTAATTTTTTTTCCTTCCAAAAATTTTATGTTTTTTCATTGATATTAAAGACATTCAGTTTAATATTCTTTTATTTTTACCATTTTTTGGCTTTATAAGCGAATGAAATCTATGGAATTGGTATTTTTTATATCAACGCAGATTTTATGTCCCCCAAATTGGCATACAGGTAAAAAATAATTTTCGGCAAGAACCAATTCAAAAATATAACTTTTGTCAAAATATTGTTTTTAACTTTTGTGTAATCAGTGAATTTGCAAGGAATATGCTGTTTAGTAATTTATATCCTATTTGCAGTCTTAAATAATAATAATATTCACTCAAAATATACATTTAAAAGAAAAGAAAAACCACTCTTACCATTGAATGTTTTTCCCCCAAAATTTCAGGATTTTCCCCGAGGTGGTACTGAACTCTGGGGCCCTTATGACAATCTCCCAGATGAATCAAAAGTGAAGGTATATTTTGCTTTATATACTATTTAAAAATACTATTTTACCTTACATTTTTGACCCACTATACTGATTTGTGATAATTTATATTTGTACTACAGTAAAACTGCGCAATGGTAGTATAAACATCAATTTTTTTTAAATGCATCAACTTTACAATCTCTAAAGCAAACCAAAATTGATAAATTTGTTTTAATGCTGTTATAATTTATTTATTTATTTTGAAAATAATGAGTACTTAAGTGCTTATTTTTGTGTTTTAAATCAATTTTATTTAAAAATCATTTTAAAACATTAATCTGCATCAGATTTATGTATTGCCATATTTATTTGGTAAGTTAAGCGATTGGTCAAATCATCTATGTAACACAAAATATCTATATAATGAAAAGCATCACGCTTCAAGGTTTGCAGTTTAAAGATCTTTTACTGTAGAGTACTATTGAATGTTATATGTTTATTTTTCTGTGTTTTGATGACAAATTCATATTATTTACTATTATTGAATAGTTCAGTAGAAAGAAAAATCATATGGTGGGCATTTTTATAAATAGATTGAAGGTATGAAGTGTATTGTTCGATGGCTTACCGGAAAAGAAAAATTTGTGAAACCCACAATAACTACTTTGAGATGTTTGTCAACATATATTGAAAATGGTGGTGATCTAACTGAGCAAAGACATAACTCGTGAGTATTTATATATGTGTATGATATGTTTAAAAAAAGTATTTTATGCATATTTAATTTTAGCATATGTTAAATGTATGTATTTCTTACTATATATAAAAATCTAATGATGCTGTTGTACTTTTCCATTGTTGTCAATACATTTTTATTAGCTGGAAAATTACGTAGGAACCAATTTTCCCTCATTAATTTTCTTATTGGTTTGGTTGTCATCAGCATAAAATTTATATAAGTCATAAGGTGATTGTTTTGCTATAAATATTTTTGTTTCCCTAATTTAAAGGTTAAAATTAACTGTACTGGGTAAGCCTGTTGGACTCCGTGGAAGCATGTTGAATTTGAAGAAGAGCCTCAGAGCTCATATAAATCTTGTTAGGCTAAATTAAGCCTTACCTATTGAAACGCAGTGCTATAAGCGAAAGCAGAGAGCACGCCGCACTTTACGATACTCAATGCTTAACTGTACTGTTATTATGTTTTTGATCTTGTTTGATTTCTCTATAGAGTTTAGGAGGATTGTTTTTATTATTATTAGAATAATGTAATTCTCTGTCACATTTTAAGATTATTTAAATGGATGTCAGATTTTATTAATCGTTTTTTAAATTATAATTTTTTGATGCAAATTACATTAATATATTAAGAATTACGGTTAAAGAGATTCGTTAAGTGATATAGAACTAAACTTTTAGCTTCATGCACAAAGTGAGGAATGCAAAAATTGTATTTAAAATACATCCATCTGTTTGGTAAGCAAAAATATTAAATTACTGTTGTGAACCCACCAAATTTGTTATAACAATATACTTTTAATTTTAAATGTTATTTCAAAAAATGATCACTTAAAAAACTTTTTATGATCGATCTTAATAGTATCATAAGAAAAATTTTTAGATATGAGAAATGGAGGCACAAGCATTCTTTTTAGTACATTTTTAGTTAAATAATTTCAACCGTTTTATGCCAAGAAACAGCAATTATTGCAAAGCAATCATGAAGGTTTGTGAACAGGGGGTTTAGCCTCCTAGTAAATGTATGTTAACCTTTTCTATTGTGACAAAGTATAGAAAAAATGTAGTCATATTTTTCTCCCCTCTTTTTAGGCCCATGGAAAACTCATGGTTGAGATTGAGTGCTGCTTGCCGTATGCTTAAACTGTGTCATGTTCCCGATTATGCTGTTGCCCTTAGCCTAAAACAGTTTCAAATCCTTGGTTATGTTTTAAATGTAAGTCTACATTTGTTCTTTATATAATCTTATTCTATTGCTGCGTAGCCTCAGAAAGCCAAACAGCTGAAGGATTTGGAATTTCCGGATTTTTGAAATTTACGAATATCAGATATTTAATTTAAGTCAATAGAATTGTCGAGAATCTATTTTACCATGGTTAAATAGTGGAATTATCTTTAGAAAAGCAGATATTCTTTCCAGAGAGTCGGAAGTGGAAATATTCCTATTCCAGACTTTTCTAAGAGTTTGACTCTGACTTATATTCTATTTTAGAAAAGTATTAATATTAAGTCATTTCTAATTACAAATTATATGTTTCTACTTTTTTTTTTATGTAGGATTAAAGTAAAAAGCACTTTATTTAAAATTTCATTTTGTAACAATAACATAACAATTTAAAAAAGTAATTTGAAATTGTGGAAAATCATTATTAGAAAAGAATTGCGTATCAATATCAGAAAGTGTTAATTTAAATAATAGTCACAATATTCATGCAAATAGTATTTTTGTATGAATAGTTTTTGTATTATCAACAAATAAAAAATTTCTTTCTTTTAATCCACAGGACTTTGAACTAATCAGAGTAGCATGCATTTTTTAAGCACTAACTTCGCACCCCTGCATCCTTCAGTTTGAAAGTTGTGTGTGTTTCTTTTAAAAGATTTGAGATGGTTGTAATATTTTGAGTTTTTGATCTTTGTTTATTTTTAAGTGACGCGTAATTAAGTTTGTAAACAATGTTTATTTTCATAAGAAACAATGTTATAGTATTCTTATTAAAGGTTTATGTGTTAAATCTTATGATTAGGAGATTAATCTTTTTTTATATATTTCTTCAGTTTTGGACATTAGATTTTTGGATATTTTGAATTTTATCTTTTATCCCTTTGAATTATCCATGTATTTCATCAGTTTTTGGTGTCTTTATTAAATGTTTATATTTATTTATTATCTTTTTTTTTTTCAGGATCCATGCCCAGAAGTCTGTGATATCTTTGCCAAAAAGCTGAATAAAGCCTTGTATCTCTTTAAACTACCACTTCAGTTTTTAGCTGTTTTTGCCTTGGGAGGGTTAAATGAAAGAAAGGAGTTTAAAGCCAATATTAAAAACTATCTAACACAAAATATTGAAAAGCGTCGGCAAAAGCTGAGAGAGAAGGCTGTTACTCAAGGTTTGTTGAATTTCTATAGAAATTGAAATAATTCCCTCCAGTTTTTACTTATTAAAATTCCTATGGGTCATATGTAGTGTAAGTGAAAATTAATGCTTTAATTTCACAGGATCAATAGGCAAAATGTAATGAAGGTATTCATTAAAAATCACGCAGAAGTAATGTAAGCGAGTTTTGAATGTATTCTTCACAAATATTTGTTATGTGCTCTTTTTGTTATACAGCAGGCATCAAGTCTGCTATATAATTCTTGCCAAACTGTACAGCCTGTTTGTATTGACACTCCCCGTGGCAGAATCGTCGCGACACAGTGACTTTTCTCAGAATGTTACAGAGCTCTTGCCGAAAGATTTTTCTTATGGAAAGTAAAAATTATTGGTTTTCTTTTTAGCAAAAATTTAGAGCAATTTTTCTTTTCTGCAAAATTATATTCAAAAGATGCCGTGCATAGGAAGGAAAAGAAATGCTCACGATACTCATTTGAGAAATAAAAATTTGGTAATGGCTGGCTTTAGCAAGATTTCAAATGCTTATTAAAAAGAAAAACATATACTATTCCAAAATCGCGAAAGTTTAAAAGAAATTTTTATTTCAGAAATCATGTTCTTTCCTTTCATTTTTTTAAAGGACACCATCTTTTACATTTTATGATGGCGAATTGCAGATTTTGTTATAAATTCAAATTTATAGCAAAAGAGGTAATCAATCAATACAATATATTTTCTCCTTTTTTTATAAATTTGGTTGAATAAAATCTATCAAATATTTTTAATATAATATGCATAGGAAAATTCTAAATCGCATAAAATATTATGTAATGTTTTGATCATTTCTTTTTGGCAATTATTGCAACAAATTTTCACTTTTTTTTTTAAATAAGTCCCTGTTCCTTTTATTGCTCAGGTACTATTATTGATTCTCATTATTTTTTTAATACCTATATTATTATGGCACGCAAAATTCGAATTGCGGATTCAATAAATCACTTTTTAACACGCTAATATCATCATTGATCCATATGGTGTTTCAAGCGTTCCTTCAACAGTTATTGCTAAGAATTTTCTTTTTTTTTTTTTTTTTTTTTTTTTTTCCGAAGAAATCCTTGATGATTTTTTTAAACAATTTTATTACACGTGAAACTCTTCGCTTATTTGATGTTTTACTTTTTAAATGCAACAATTTCAATTTTTTATTTTTTTGTTACTTTTCAATGTTATTGCTAGAGCTACCAATTTACATGGGTTTTTAAAATTCCGGGTATTTCTCAGTTAATAAAATTTCTACGTGTAAAATTTGAATCACACATTTAAATAATCACTCTCTGATGCAAATCACAATTTATGTCAATAATATCGTAAATCCATAATGTTTCGATTGTATTTTTGACAGTTATTGATATTGATTTTCAAGTGGTTTTTAAAATTTGACATTTTTAATATGATGTTTATTACAACTGAATCTCGAAACGAAACACGCATTTTAGTAACCCCTTAAAGAGTCTGATTCGCATAATTTCATTGTCAATGTTCTTTTCGATAATTACTGCAACAAATTTCTCAATTTTTAATTAGATTTTTTAATGTGTGAAAAAGGTGAAATGTGAAAAAGGAAACGATTACTGCGTTTTTCTCCTACAAAGAATATTAGAATATTGCCCATACTATTAGAATAAAAGAATATTGCATATTCTATTAAAAAAAATGATATCTAATTCATTTTATCCAAATAGGCTTTTTGTTTGTAAGCAACGCTTTTGCTACTTTAAATTAGTAACGTGTATTTGTTATCATTCAAAGTTTCTTGCAGAAAAATATTAGTGCTGGAGTGGTTTGTAGCAGAAAGCTCTAAAAAATTCTGCTACAAGGTTGACACTGGTGTTATAACAGCTATGATAGGGGCTTTCAAATCAGTCATGATCGTTGGACCTGATAGCACATATGTGCAATCATGTACAAACTATCGCAGGAAAAAGTCGCGAGAGAGAAGGGAGAATCGTGATAGCTAAGACAAAGATGTATTGTCTGTGATTGATAGATATGCAACCAATCCAATATCATGGAACGTGTTATTGAGACCAATGCTTTTCTTCCCTTTTTATTTTTGCAGAAACTCTGATGACAATTTCATTTCCAGGGCCATATATAAGTGACTATTCAAAACCTGCATGGATAAAATCTTTTCATAAATAATTTTTAGGATACTAATGATACACACCTAAATGTATAATAACATTAAAATTAAGGTTGTATCTAATTTTAAATTTCAAAATTCAATACTTATCTAAAAGATTTTTGTACTTCTTTTTTAAATCTGATTTTTTTTCTTTGGTTTTTATTCCATACCAAATATTACCTAAATCATTTAAATCAAGTAGAAAGAAATTGTTATCTATTAAAAAAGTATTGGTTTAGTTAGCAATTTCAAACAATTTAGGAAATTTTCATATGTATCATTTATAAATTTTAAATATATATTTTCATTTAATTATTGTCTATCTAAAAAGAAAATCTGAAAAATTATATACTTTTTTAGCTGATAATTTATCCTACCTGCCAGAATACACCCTTCCATATGCTATCCATTTATTAGCCCATGCTCCATTCTTCGGGGATTATAGCTGCATCTCTTCTTTAAAAAAAATTAGGAAGTAAGTATTTATTTATGAAGTCTTGACATTTTTGATGTTAGCTAAAATAGTTTTCAATTTACGAAATAAGTTAGTCTTTTTCTATATTAACCCTTTTATCTGTGAACTAAAAATAATTGATAAATTTATGTGTTCAAATAGACTTCAATCAATGTATTCATATTTATTCTCAAGTCTTGGTATTGAGCCTCATTACCTTAATGGGAATTACAATTCTTGATTTGATATTTACCTTTCTTTTTTATCACATTTTCTTCAATATCTTGCTATTGAATTCTGTAACAGAATTCAAATTGTATTAGTTTAAAATTTAAAAAAAATTACCATTATTTTTATTTTTAAATTTAATTTAAGTTGCCTGCAAATGTTTATGGAGTGTTTGATTGCTAAAAATGAAGGCTACAGTTTTGCATTTTTCAAGAGACTTGTTGAAAACATAAAACAAACTAAGGATAAACAAGATCCAGAAGATGAAGATACAAATTTGGTAAGTGGATTAATTTAAAAATTATTTGATATTCATTTTCTATTAATATTTTTTTTATATAACACGCATTATCAAATTTAAATAAATGCATAATCTGTATTCTTTTGCTGCCATTTTTGACTTACAGTTGGAAGGCACATTAATTCCAGTATTCTTATAGCAGGGCTCATAGCTGTCCTAATTTTTTGATTAAAAAATGTTTTAACTTATTTGTCCTGATATTCCTGATTTTAATGTGGGTTCAGTCCTTCTTGTTTTCTATAAATTCAAATGTGCATTTTGAAATAATCAAATTAGAAATCAAAAGAATCGAAAAATTAGAAATTTTAATCCAACATCTTTTTTTAACTTATAATGCAGGGCTGCCATTGGAGACTAAAAAGGCGACTAAAATGACTATTTTAAAGCAATATAGTAATAAAGCTATTTTAGTAGAAATATGGGTAAAAACAACTAATTTGCAATGATTTTCGTAAAATCGGCGACTTTTTTAAGCCAATCGACTAAAATGAAGAATAGCTTCAGGAGTTCCCCCCTTCCCCCACTTTCGTCTTATCCTAACTTTATTATTTCTCACTGTTTGATGTCAAAAGCATGACAAACATATTTAACCTATCAGACTGATGGAATTGGAATTCGCACTACGTGAATGCTCCTCCTGCTGCTTCAGAAAGCTAATGTAATATCTCTGAGGATTAAGTTTTCCCCCCTCTTTTAATTTGAACTAAGTAGCAAAATTAGAGAAATTGTCTTTAATTACACAAAATGTGTTGTTAATTTTTTTAGAGCTATTTAGAATAGAAAAAAAGGTACATGGAGATATTCGTTTTGTCGAGTTGTGATCATAATTTTTTTGATAAGCATAAAAATTTGGAAATATGTCAGTTATGAAAAATAAACAAAATAAAACGGAATTAAATTGCAATATTTATTATTATTTTTTTTTTAATGTCTAAACTAAGCAGCTGCAAATTAGAACCAGGAAAGGAAATTCAAGTTTCAAATTCAACTGTTCTGTAACAGATAAAAATAAAACTCCCTGTTTTTATGCTTAGTGTGAAAGAATATATTGTTGGCAAATCCACAAATAAATGTACATTTTTTATAAAATATGAGTATCTAACTGCCTGTTATTTGAATTTTATGCTACTACAGCACAAATAATTTAAATTATGTTAGAGGAGGATATGATGTTAGCAACTATTTTATATGTCTTGGAGACTATTTATGAGACTTTTTTTCATATATGATGCAACTAAAGCAACTATTTTTCTTGTTTTCATCCAGTGGCAGCCCTGATAATGCTATTAAAAATTGCAATATTCAATAGTTCAAACTTAGGGACTGTCCACTAATAATATACATGGTTCTGGTTTATGACCTGACTTGCAGAATTCGTTGAAACTTTTGGGGATCTAGTTATTTTAAGAGAGAGAAAAAAATTTAACTAACAATTTTGCATTTGCAGTGACAAATTCAAGAAGCATCTACTTTTTTTTTTATTTTTAGCAAATGCAGTAACAAACCTTGTTGGATGAAATTTTGTAGTTTCCTATTTATTGAATAGTTTCTTTTATCTAATTTTAAAATTTATTGATCCTAATCGACAATGCAGTAATCTTAGAAATCTTAACTGATGAATTGAGGGATTATTCCCTTAATTACTTTTATACAAAACTGTAAGGCAGCATTTTCACTGTGTTTTCATTTTGACATTATTGATATCCCACATTAAAATTTTACTTGATTAAGGAAGTCTTGAACTTTAATTAAATATTGGTATTAGAACTCACACAAATTCTGTTCTTGTTGTGAAATATCTTGAATTGTTTTTGTATTGCATATAAAATACTGCTGTACTTTGAAATTCTAGGTTATTAATAACTATTATATATATATACAATATCTTTTGTAGCAAACAGTTTTACCTTTTATTTTTAGAATGATGAATATTTTTCAGAGTTCTCTCTGGGAATAAAAAAGGGCATTTTGAGTTTTGGAAGAGCACTCACTTAACATCGTAAAAATTTATAAAAATGTGTAATACTATCTAATAACTGAATTTGATCCTCAATAATTTTCAAAAAGTAATTCTCACTCATTATCAAAATATGAGAAGAATTTGTAGTTTATAAAATATAATTAAAGACATGCTAAAAGATAATCTCAGTGTATAATTTTTTTTCAAAAAAAGTAAACTAAGAATTGATAAACAACTTGAAAGCTTTTTGCTATAATTTAAGCTGAAAACTATGAGAAAACAAACATTTAAATTTTCATTTTAAAAAAAAGGTACTTTTTTAAAATAATAATAATTTTAAACTCCAGAAAAAAAGTTGAACCAGTTGAGAATTACCCTAGAGAATAGTTGATCAAGAATTGAGCCAGTTGAGAATAAAGTAAATATTTGTAATAGTTATCAAAATTAAACCTATAAACACAGATAATTATACTAGTGGGGAATTATTATTTAAACTGTGAATAAATTTTTTTTAACCCATTTTAGGCCGAGGATAAGAATTTTATAAAATGTATTATTTTCATTGAAATATGTTTAATTACATTCATTAAGACAAGAAATAAGTTTCCTGCTTGAAAAATAATATTTTATTTAAGAAATAAAATGATGCATATTCGCACCATTGGCCAGATCAATGAACAATTCGTTTAGTTCAACGCTTATATTTTTAATGGAAACGTTCGAAATATTTTGAATGCGAATGATCCTTGCATTTGATGCATAAATTAGTCGTGTGGTTTTTGCGCACTTTACATCGTCTGTTGGTTTTTATTTTCCATGCCCATTTATTGTATATCCCATTCTATCAGTCTGTACTTCTATTAGTAGAGCTGTGGATGATGGGCAACCTTTGTTTGAATGGGTAACATGTAATGAACTTTCACCAAATGGATTGTTCTTGGATTTAGATTTTAATTAGAAAATAACTATATAAGATCTAAGTGATAGTTTTGAGCTAATTGAAATTCTATGTAGCTTCTGGAAATTTACTATAACGCTATCAATGATGTTTAGAAATAATGGTCACCACCATTTCTAACCTTGAATCTTGATGCGGTATTCAGCTATGGCATTGTCATGTAGGTCTACACCTCCCATATGCTTATTCTAATCCGAAATAACGTTGAGTTGCGAAATCACAACTTCTTTTCTTGAGCCGCAATGGCTCAAGGGATAGAGCATTCGCCTGCCAATAAGGCAAACCGAGTTCGAATCCCGGTGATGGCGGGTTGATATGAATCCTCATCCAGCTGGCACTGACCACAGTGCTGGCGAAATATCCTCAATGGTAGATGAATCATGGGTTAGAGTCCCTTTGCAGTCAGGCTAACCGTGGGAGATTCTCGTGGTCTTAATCTCCATGTAACACAAATGCGGGTTAGTTCCATCAAAAAGTCCTCCACGAAGACAAATTTCTCTCAATATTTGATCCAGGAACTCTCTTGTCTTCTGGGTTGGGTTCAAAATTACAAGGCTACAGAGTTGAACATTAGAAGTCGTAAGCCCGAAAATTGGGTCGGCTGTTCAATGTTCAACAACGGTTATAAAAAAAATATTTAAAAAAACACTTTTATTTTCTTTGCAACTGTATCGTTTGGCAATGGGTAAAATGGTATCGTTATTAGTACAATTGTTAAAACAGCATTGTCATTCCATTTTATTATGAGATTTTTGCAAACTGTGCCAGATGCAAAGAAACCCTTTTCTTTCAAAATTTCAAATAAACTATAGAAAGAGAAAAAGTTATCAAAACTTAAATTTTTCCATCTCAGGTATTGAAACAACTCTAAGTAACTTCAGAGCAACGATTGTTCCTTATGGCATATTTTGTTGAACACTGTTAACCTCAGCACAATAAAACTTTGATAAAAATAAAAACTTAACAAATAAACTTGATAAAACTCTGAATATGCAACAAAACTTCAATAAAACTCTGAAACCTGGCATAAAAAGTGGGTTTTCATAAAAGGTAGTATTTTTAAAGGATAGTAGCTTATTTTTACAAAGAGGGGCGTGTTTGCAGGTATCTACCCTTCTAAAAATGCTTAAGAAAAGCACTGAATTTTTTAAAGCATGAAAAAATTTTACCCTTCAAAGTAATTGTAACTTGACTAATATGTCTAGAAAGCACCTTTATGTAAAATGTTTTGTAGTTCAACAAAAAAGAAATAATTTTGTATTCATTAAGGTACATTATTAATCCTTTTTCTCAATTTTTAGATTTTGTTTCACTTTTTTGTTCACTGACTGTTTAATTTGGTTCCTAATTTTAGAGGCTGTATGCTGTTTGTGATTTGGCTTTAAACATAATTATGTCCCAGAAAAACTATATTCTAAAAGACTTCCCAGCAGAGCCAGTTCTTAATAAAAGATTCTTTACTGATCCAGATCTAGTAAGCTCGTTTTAATTCTTTAATACTTCATTTAGTAATTATTTGATCATTTTTTTGTTATAGTTAAAATTTGATTCTTATATAAGGATATGATCCAATTATGCCTGTCAAGTTGACCTCTGTTATCAAGAACAGAATTAATCAAAGATATATATGGAAAAGAAAATTTATTATCTAAAAATTTTAATAGATAAAATTTGTCAATGAAAACATGGAATAGTTAGAAATGAAATCAAAGCTTTTTTTTTCCTTTTTTTTTGACAAAACCATGAAAAATTCTGTAACCTTTTTAGAAAAAACATTTCAGAAAACATTCTGCTAGAAAAAACCTTTCTTAAATTATTCTATTTATAATCATTCTATTATTTTTAACACACATGCGCGTTTATTCAAAAATTGCGCAAATTAAATAAAAATTTTCTCATATAATCTTTACTTCCAAAAATATTTTGAAAAAGAGTTATTACACTAAGACAAACTCTATTTTGGGGAAATTTTGATCCGAAGAAAACTTCGTTCTGGGGAAATATTAGACTCTGATATGCCTGCTTATAATGTATGTGAATGTTTCTAATAAATCTGAGCTATAATATAATGCCTGATAAGTAAACTAATCATAGTTTACAAAAAAATATAAATGTTTGTTTTTACGAGTTAATAAGTTTTTCAATCAATCAATACTAGCAATATATAGTACAGTTATTAGAATAAATTTACTAATCACATGTTATTTTATAATAGTTTCAGTATCTCTACATTCTAGTTATGCATCTGAGCATCAATCGAAAGAATATTTTCAAATTTCAGTCTTGTTCATTAAAAAAGAAAAACTGAAAAATAAGTTTTGTAATCACATGTTTCGGAGAAAGGATGGGTTGAAATAATAATAAATGGAAATTGATTTTACATCTAATAAATAAGATGATAGTGAAGTGCTTTTTATAAGATGATTGTTTTTGTATTTTTATTTTCAACAATTAAAAAAAATTAACGAATTGGATAAATTGCATTTTTACACATTTTTATTTATGATTATTTAATATTTTCCACAACAAAGTTTAGGTTTTTGACAGTGATTGTCAAAGCAAAGAGAGTTTAATGTTAAAATAATTCAAGAACATAATTGATTCGTCACTTGTAATTTTATATGTATGTTTATAAATACTTAATACTTATAATGACTAATAATTATCCTTGCACCAAAATTTTGGGGTTTTGACAAATGTCAAAAACAATTTCCAATAAGGTTTTTTGACACAACAGTTAAATCTGAATAAAACCATCCATTTTCAAGAACTTGCCAACCCTTAAACTAGAATATTAATTTTCACAAAATATTCTTTGTTAAACAATTTCTCATTTTCTGGAATAGAGTTATGTTTTCATTTCAGTTACACAATTAACTAAGTTGGTAATATTTGTTTTTAAAAATTTGATCTTAATCGCAAGTAAAATGCATGCTTGCTACATGGGGCAGATATGACTCAATATATTAACCATTAATTTTTTTTAAAGTTTTCCTGTTCTTGGACAAATTTCTATATACTGTAATTTACATATTTATGTATAATAAAGTATATGCTGTTTTTTATTTTTACTCCCCCCCCCCCCCAATTAGTACCCTCTATAACTGCAGCTACGTGAAGTCTCTTCTATAGACGCTATGTTATTTTAACACCCATTGAAACTGAACCATTCATTCCAACATAGTGACTAAAAATTTGCTAAATTCCTAGAAAATCACCCCAACATTTTTGTGCTTTCAAAGCTAAAATGAGTCAATGGATAAATAAAGTCTTGAGAAAACTATTCAAACCACTATTTATTTTGATGAAACGTGAAATATCTCTATAATTGATGAAAGAGTTACAGGACCACTTGCTCTTAACTTAAGAGGTCTTGAGCGTAGTCTACAATGTAAGATTAATAAATCATGAAAAGGGGCTGTTATGCACAATTTTTTAGTATTTGCACGTAGTTACCTTATATGGTATTGTAATATATTAAAAAAAATTATGCAAAAATCTTTTTTATTTTTTAAACATTTTTATCTATTGTATCGTGAAATACTAATTAAATACCCAATCATTTTGACACTGAGTGCCCAGTTTCTAAAATACCATTTACAATTGTTACAATTCTAATGTGTGATATGATGTTGGTTGAATATATTGATGGTTGTAATTAAAGGAAATATAAAAAAGACTAAAAAGAGCTGTTTATTCACTGTTGATTTCTTATCCTAATTTGTTAAAAATTTCTGAGGGAGTTTTTGATGAAGTTGGAATTCTAGTTCAGTCTAATATAAAAGTTCAAAATTATCTTGTTTATAAGACGTTTGTGCCTACTGTTGATATTGCTATTAATGTGTTCTGAATTATTTAATGTGTCATTTCTTTTTCTTATATAGAGCTACAGCAATATGAGAACGTATTTACCACCTGAATTTCTTCAAGAACAACCGGTGGTAAGCAGAGCTTTGTTGAAATACTATTAAGTTTTAGTGTCAATTTTTTCTGAAAGTTATCATTGGAATTATTGATCTGAGAACAGTCATTGAAATTATTATGTAGTGAATTTGTATTTCAACTGTCAATTATTACTTTAAGTTAAATACATTTGCAGACCTGCCAATTTGTATGATATTTCACTCGATAGTACGACTGTATGGGCAAGCTTTAAAATCGTACGGTTGCGTATTTATTTATTGTTCTTAAGTTTTTTCTTAAGAATAAAAAAAATTAAATTAACAGCCTGCTTATTAAAATCATGAATTCAAAAGTTTACAAGATTTTAAGTACCAGTTATGAAACTCATCACAAAAAAACGACTCCCTGTTAGTTGTAATCGGGTTGGTTTTGAGAGCCAATTACGTTAAGCGAAAAAAATCGTTAACCAATGAGAGTGGGTATGCTCCTCGGCGAAATGAGCCAGTGGGAACTCTGATGTAGGAGATCATGTGACCGGTAATCATGGACTAGATTAAGAGCACATTTTGGCAACGGTTATGTTTGTGTTTACCATATGGTGCACATGGATTGCAGCGTGATTTTTTTATTTGTAATAATGCCACCTAAAGTTTACAATCAGATATTTTTAGAATCTTATTCTAAAAGCTTTCCTTGCATAATTAAGTCCAACAATTCGCAGCACTATGCCTTTTGTAATGTTTGCGAACTAGATTTTAAAATAGCACATGGCGTTAAAAGCGGTATAAATGATCATATACATACGAAGAGACATAAGGATTTAGCGGAATGTGTTAATAAAAATGAAAGGTTTACTAAGTATTTTGCGTCTGGAACTGATGACAATGTAATATGGGCCGACGTGTATTTTACGTCGTTCATTGTAGAACACATTCTACCTATTAGTGTCGCAGATCATGCTGACCCATTGTTTAGGAAAATGTTCCCTAAAAGCGATGTTGCAAAAGAACAATGGTGCAGGACGAACAAAAACTGCTGCTATTGTGTCAAAAATAGCAGACTTTAAAAATGCTTCAATTGTTGAATCTCTTCAGAAACAAATGTTGATGCTGATGGCAGCAACGATACAGGTGCACAACTTTATCCTATCGTTGTGTCTTACTTCGACACCAAAGCTGGCGAAGTCAAGGTAACGCTGCTTGCCGTGCCGACTTTGGATTCAAGCTCTACAGGACAGAACATTGGTAATTTGGTGTTAAATACTTTAAAATCAAAAAATATTCCTTTGGAAAATTGTTTGGCACTTAGCTGCGATAATGCTCCGGTGATGGTTGGCTCAAAGAATGGTGTCGCTGCTGTAATTAAAACAGCAAATCGAGAAATTTTTGTTGTTGGCTGTCCTTGCCATTTAGTACACATTGCTGCTGAAAGAGGGGCTGCTGTGTTACCTGTATCAGTTACTGATGTTTTGGTTGATATTTTTTTTTTTATTTAGAGAAGAGTGCTAAAAAGAAACTTGAACTCCAAACTTTTATTTGATGTTGATGCACATAAAATTTTGAAACATAGTTGCACAAGATGGCTCTCATAGTTGCATAGATGGTAGATGCTTAAAGAGAACAATGGGAACTCCTGGAACAATGGGATCCTCTGTGTAGTTTTTATAAGGATCAAATAAGTCGAAAGAGCAAATGCAATAGTCTTAATGACTATTCCATACCTTTAAAAAAATCGGCAAATGACAACAAAGTGAAGAATGAACATATTTCTAAGAAGAAAAGACCTTTAGAAATAGAAAAATCTGTGAAGAAATTGAAGATAAGTAATTGCTCAAATAGTTCTTTGAAAACTTCTGAACGAGAATCAGAAATGGAAAGCCTGCGAAGAAATTAAAAGCAGGTAATTGTTCTAAAAGTTCCTTAACAAAATCTTCTAAACAGGAATCAACTTTGACTAGGGAAGAACAAATGCTTCTATTTCTTTCATTGGATATCTGTAAAGCTTATTGTTTATTTTTAAATTACATTATCCCAGTTTTTGAAAGAGCCTTAATTATCTTACAATCTAAGGAGCCAAAAATTCATACTTTGAATTCTTTATTATTACATTTATTAAAAGATTTGTATCAAAATTTATCAGAGCAGACGTTATTAAAGGTTCTTCCCTGATGGACATTAACTTTGTGTCAGAGAAGAATCATAAATTGGATGATGATATTATAATTGGCAGTGCTGCTTCCAAGTTAATATCAGTCTTAAAAATGGAAAGTAGGCAACTCTCTTGTAGTAATATAAGAAATTATTATATTGCTGTCTGCAACTATATACGGCAGAAATTTCCCTTGAATAGTGAGTTTTTATTATCTGCTGAAGTTGCAGATGTTAATAAATTACCCTCAAAAAGATTAAAAAATGTTGATATCTTCTTGAAAAAATTCCCATCGATGTGCAATAGTGAAAATGTTGAAGAAACTGAAGATATGAAAAGAGATAAACTTTTAGAGGAGTTTAGTGATGTGCAGATTACTGATTTACCTTCTGTGATTAAACAGGAAACAAGAATGGACAAAAAATGGGATACCATTTCTAAAATAACATCGAATGATGGATGTTTCAAAAAGTACAGTAGAATAGCAAAAATCATGGTAGCTATATTAAGCATACCTCACAGCAATGCAGAATGTGAAAGGGTATTCAGCATAGTAAAAAAAAAAAAGAACACAGTTTAAAAATTCTTTCTCTGATAAATCTCTAGCGAACATTCTAATTGCCAAAAGCACACAACTGGATGTTGTTATGAGCAGACCTTCCATATAGAATTCCTAAAAGCAGCTAAGTCTGCTACATATGAGCATTTAAAGCAATGAATGTTTTTAATTAAGTCTAACGTTTATTTAATTTTTTCCTTTTCTTATTAATCTAGAAATTGAATTTTGAAATTGTGATTAAATGTAAGTATGTGTTAAAACAATTATATAATAAAATAGTCAAGATTTAAAAAGAGTTTTTTGTTGTTTTCACTATGAATTTTTTTAAAAAATAATTTATTTAAAATTGACAAGTGTATTTAGTAACAGACCTTAATTTTGTGTAAAAAGGTCCTCTTATAACACTTTCTGTATAACACTATGTCGAGTAAAACACTAGCTCAGAATTGTAAGGTCATACAGATTACAATGTTGGCAGGTCTGCATTTGCTATTATGTTCAATATTTTTTTTATTTTGTGTACTATATTAAAAAATTACTTTGAATCATTGGTGTGTAAATAATTGTTGAAATTATTGATTTGAGTTTCAATTGTTAGCACTGCTGTAAATTGAGTAAGGTTCAAATAAATGGCAGAGCTGAAAGATATAAAAAATTTCATTATTAATAAGATATAAAAGAAAGATATAAAAAATTCATTTTCTTTGTAAACAAAAAATGATTAAGTGTCCTGACCATCCATTTTTAAATCAATAAATATATGTCGTAACTAAAAATTTAATTTGCATTTAAATGACTGAAATTTCATTCTGAATTCCCAATTAAAAGATTTTTATCAGAATATAACTTAAATTTTTCACTGAAAATTGAAATTTAAAAAAATGATCATTTATTTTCTGTTTTGTTCTTCTCATTTGTACTACTATAATCAGTTTTGCAAGAAAAAATTTCAAAAGTTATTGTGATGAATCAAATGTTGGATAACAAATAAAGTCTATTTTTGAATTTATTTAGCAATCTTGTTTTGAGATTGATTTTGCGGAAATGTCAAAACTTCAGAATACAACATCTCAAATACAGACTTCATTGGATAATACTCAAGACAATCTTTCAAGGTATATGCAATTATTGTAATTTATATATTGCTCTATTTATATGCATTTTATTGTTTAATGAATTTCATGGGTAGATTTTTATTGTTAATTCCATATATTAAATTATATGATAAGCTCATTCTGATATATTCATTACAAACATGATGCTGGGACTTTGAGAAGAAAGAAATAAATAAAACCAAGGAACTCTGTCAAACAACTGTGAAAATATTCAGATTCATTATTTCATTTAAGGTGCCTGTTCAATTATTGAGCCAATATTTGTGAATCTGTTTTTAAGGTAGAATCAGTGTAATTCATATCTCAATAACTATTATTGATATTCTAATAATATATGCATTTATTTTGTTTTCAGATCAAGTTGCACAATCTATGCCTTTGGTTAAATGTGGCTAGCAAAACTGTTGGTTTAGCCAATTATTGAATTACAAGCAAAATATTATTTAAAATAATAACTTGTTTCGCTTTTTGTCCCTTTAACAGACATTCCAAAGAAATAGAATAAAACAAATTTTAATATACATCTTCCATATTCACCACATCTTATCAATTCAGATTTTCATAGATACAGTTCTTGACATAAAAAAAAAAATCACATATGGAAGAAATCAAACATTCTTCCATTGAACTTAGCTATTTCTAGATGAAGAAGGAATTCAAGATTATTTACAAAATAAGAGTTCATATCATTTTGATAATCCTTTTTTGAATTACTAATTTCTTGTTTGTATTACTCATTGATTATGTGTCTTTTGTTTCTTTGCCTTTTTTTCCAACCTTCAGGTATGCTTTGCAATCAGAATATTTAGTTTTTTTTTTATTTAAAAGAAATACTTCATTAATAATATTGTATTTTTATTGTTTATTAGTAAACTAAAAAACACTCTATGTTAATTATCATGTTACATAGTTTGGAGTTTAAGATTAAAATATGTAACCAAAGATCCTTTGTATCTTTGGTTATTTATCGTATTCTAAAAATCCATTCTATATAACCGGATAATTATTGTTTATTAGAATTAAGATGCTTATTATTCTCTTTTGAATTCTAATTATTTTCTTTTTGTTAGTTCATGCATACTTATTTTGCTGCATAATACAATTTTTATTTATTTTTAAATCAATTATTGATTTGTTAACTTATTCTAGATCTGACAACGAAAACAGAGAAGATTTAGCTAGCGAAGAGGAAATTTCAGTGGTAAAGAAAAAAAGAACAGCTCCTAAAAATTCTCATCAAAGTCAAAGCAGTGTGGAATTTGCTGCCCCGGGGGAAAACCGGAGTAAAAGAATCCCTGTAACTAAAGTGCAAAATGGATCAGTGCGAAAACGTGGTAGACCTAAAAGAATTACTAAAAAGAGTGGACGGACAAAAGACAGTGCTTCGAATTCTGAAACCGTCTCATCAGATGAAGGCGGTAATTCTGATGTGCAGGTGGACAGTTCTGATGGAATCAGTGTGAACATTTCAGATTCTGATTCCATCAAACGTTTGATCAAAGAGTGCAATGTTTGTTTGAATTTGGATGAAATTGAACAGTATGCTGGTCCACTCCGAATGAACAATGTTTCTCCCATCAAAACGAAAAGGGGAAAAAACAACTCTTTAGTTTTAAATAGTCATTCATTAAAAAATGGTGCTCCTTCCTTTCAGAATAATTTAAGTGATAGTGAAGTGTCTGCTGGAAGAAGTAGTAATAGAAAACGGGTGGCTAGCCCAGAGAAGGAATCGCCTACAAATAACAAAAAGTAATACTTATTTTATTAGGTACATTATGCATGTTTTTTTCACTAATTACAATTTTTCCCTTTTTTAATTATTTTTATGAAATTTCAATGATATTTTCAATTTTTTTAATTTTTATTTTTTCTTAATTTCATGTTTTCTAATTATTGTCAAAAATGGCATTTAAATTACCTAAGAATCATATTTTTAATCCTGATTTAAAAATTTGGTTAGCTTATCTAACTACAAACCAAATCTTTTTAAATTAAGATTAAATATATAATACAGAACCAATTTAAATGCCATTTTCCATAATAGTTGTTAGAAAACATGATAATCTGATAAATGAAAATACCTGTTCAAACACATACGTTGAAATGGTTCATAAAAGGAAAGTGCCCCTATCAGTGTACTATGACATTTCCAGTCATGCGCTGTTGCGATACACTCTGTATGAAGATTTTTTTTTTTAGCAATATGCAATCTTTAAATTTTGGTAATAAAAAGCAATATTGATACTCTTGAAGATTGTAATTAAAATATGATAAATTCCTATTAATCTTTATTTTATTTATTAAGTACATATTTATCTTATTTTTACTCATAATTAACTTTTAATTTAACTTTTTATAAATTCAAATTACAATGTGTATATACAGTCAAACTTGGATAATTCGAACGTCTTTAATTCGAATTCGTGTATAATTCGAAGCTTTTCTACTTCCCTAGACACATGTATATTCCGTTAATGCTAAAAAATCTTGGTTATTTCGGAATCCAACTTCTTTAATTCGAAGTTTTTACCCTTTCAAAAATGACAAAATCTAGTTTAAATGCAGTTATTTTTGAAAAGTATTCTGGTTACTTTCAGCTATTATGGAAAAATTTTTTAGGGATGACAAGGGGGAGGGAGAAAGGACGACGGGAAGGGTATTTCGAATCACGTGATAGGATACATACATGTCATTGGTCGGAGCAGAGGAGAAAAAAATTGTCACCGGCTAGGCGAGTCTTCATGATCTTGAAAAAAGTTATGTCTACGTGAGTCGTCCTTCAAAGGTCATCGGGCAGTTGATTGACAGGTGTTCCTCCAATAGTGGTGCGTTTATTTTTTTCATGAGATCACCTTGCATCCGACTCCGGGAAACTGGTGTATAATCACGGCATTAAACACTAAGACTGTAGTCGACATTACTTGAGTTTTCTACATTGTGATTTTAGTTTTGTAGTGATAGTTCAGTACCAGCATGTCATTTAGTAAGCCCCGTGTCCCATATAAAACCTTATCTTTCGATGAAAAAATTGCTGTAATTCGAGAAGTAGAAAAGGGTGTAAAAAAAATGCATCATCGCAAAAGAGTTTGGAATAGCCCCTAACACTCTTTCGACTTTTTTGAAAAATAAAGAAAGAATTTTTAAATCTAATGGAAATCGCAAGCGAGCTAGAGAGCCTGATTATCCTGACGTGGACGAGTGTGTTGCAAAGTGGTTTAAACAAGCACGGGACAAGAACATCCCTCTCAGTGGAACTCTTGTATGTGCTAAAGCTGAAGAATTTGCCATCAGTTTAGGCAGGGTTGGAATTTTTGCCGGCAAAAAGGGGTTTTTGCCAGGACAGTGGCAAAAACCTGGTAAAAACCGGCAAAAACCAAATTATCTAAATAGCTGATTAAATATTATTACAAAATACTTGAAACAAATTTAACTCAATCATAAGGAATAATAATTTTGATTCATTACATGAAAAAATTATTTTTAACATATTAATAATTAATATAAGGGTAATAATTTTTAAAAGATTGAAAGTTTTTTATCTCTTTTCATTTTAGAATCCTAAAATAAATGTTTTTTTACAAATAAATAGATATTATTAATTTAAAATAAGTTCATTTCTCTGGAAAAAAGAGAATAATCACAAATGTTCCAATCAATAATGTTTTAAACTACTAGAATGATATATTATTACATTATCATTTAATTATGGAATAATAATTTTGTTAATTTTTTTGTAATTATTTATATTCATAGTATATATTTCAATTTTAGGAATAATTTTGTATCAAAAATGTGTTTTTGTCCTCTCATCTTGGAAAATATAGGTTTTTGCCAATTTGCTTGGCAAAAACCTGTTTTTGCCAGGACGGTTTTTACCGGTATTTACCATGGTTTTTTCCACCTGCGGCAAAATCTTGCCAGCCCTGAGTTTCGGTAACAGCAGCTTCAAAGCAAGCTCTGGATGGTTAGACGGGTTTAAGGAAAGAAATGCAATTTCTTTCAAGTCTGTGTGTGGTGAAAGCTCAAGTGTGAACCAAGGTGCAGCAAATGAGTGGGGGAAAAAAGTTGCCGAAATTATTGAGTATACACAGGACAGAGACATTTTTAATGTCGATGAGACAGGACTTTTTTTCAAATGTACCCCTGCAAAGACTCTTACTTTTAAAGGTGAAAAATGTAATGGTGGAAAACATAGTAAAGATAGAATCACCTTACTTGTAGGATCAAACATGGATGGCACTGAGAAATTACCATTACTGATGATAGGAAAATCACGAAGTCCAAGGTGTTTTAAAAATGTCAAATCAAAGCCTATAGGATGCCTTTCTTCCTTTCTAACACAAAAGCATGGATGACGACGCATATTTTTGAAGAATGGCTACTTGATCTGAATCGCACATACCAAAGAAAAAAACAGAAAATCCATCCTGTTTATTGATAACTGCACTGCTCATAAATCAATACCCACTATGGAAAATATCACTGTTGTTTTTTTCCCGCCAAACATGACATCAGTGGTGCAACCAATGGATCAAGGCATCATTAAAAATCTGAAACATTTTTACAGATGTCTAGTCGTTCAACACCTCCTTACTGAATCTTCCCAAAAGCTTCCCATTACTCTCCTCGATGCTTCAAGAATGTGTTTAAATGCATGGTCCAAAGTCAGCCAAAAAACAATAGCTAATTGTTTTCGGAAGGCAGGATTCATCAGGAACACTCTCCCGAGCGATCTTTTCAATGAAGAAAATTTACCTCCCCCAGTTGCATGGGAAGACAACATTCAGTTCGATGATTACGTCAGTATGGATGAAAATATAGACATTTGTGGAGAATTATCGGATAAAGATATTCTATCTGAAGTTCTAAACAATAAGAATATTACAACAGAAGACGAAGAAGATATTGAAGAGGAGGTAGAAGAACAGAGGCCAATTCCAACTTCAAGTGAGGCAGTCGTTCATTTATCAGAATATCGATGCTATGCAGAAGGACAATCTGACGTAAGTGAAGCTGTGTTTAGAGCTATAAATATTCTTGAAGATTTTGTCAGAAAAAATCAAGCAAGCTCTTTAAAGCAATCTGATATAGCTAAATATTTTTAAAAATTGTAACGTTTTAATTTAAAATTAATGAACAATCTTTGTTTCGCAATTTCTGTTATGAGTAATTATTTTAAGACATAAAAATAACATTGTTTGGATAATTCAAAGTTCGGATAATTCAAAGTTTCGCAGAGACCCCTTGCCCTTCGAATTATCCAAGTTCAACTGTATATATATATATTATAAAAAAATGCTTATATACAACATGTTTCAAGAGATTTTTAAAACTTTATTTTTCATTTAAAGTGTATTTTTAATAGTTCTTAATGCTTTTCTGCATTTTTATTTATTTATTCTTTTGAAATTGTTAGTTTATGAACATACAACTTGCCTTATCTCTTTAGATTATTTTTAAAAATGTTTTTTATATTACATATTTGTAGTTTTATAAGTATATTCCAATTTTCATACGAATAAACAAAGTTCAATATGGAAATAATAATTAAGTATATTTTTAAAGAATATATCACACCACAAAAAGATAGAGAGTTGAGATATTTTATAATATACTGAAAACTTAAAAAAAAAATTTACCTAACTCTTAAGAACTCTTTATTATTTATCTTTATTTAGGTTGAGAAAAAAAGTATAACTGATGAAATTTCAATTTAATTAAAGCAACAGTCAAAAATGGCATTACTTTGTAGAAACACATTTTGAAAAAAATAATAATTTATGTATAATTATGCTTAATATTACAAAAATCATACAAATGTATTTAAAAAAATCTTTATATTCAAGCATATTACTTATAAATTGATGTATATTTTATTTAGCCGGAATTTTGAAATATTACTTTTATAAATTTTAACTGCTGCTCCAATATAAATATAAAAAATAATAATAATAGTTTCTTATGTGTATCAGACAGTTCACTGAATTTTATTGAAGTTATAGTTTTAATTATGGTGTAAATTAATATTGGTTTCAAATTTTGTTTCTACAATTTAAGAAAGGCATTTGATATTTAGAAATGAATTATGGCCTGTTTAAATACATTTTCTAGTATGTAAGTCAAACCTCCATATTTAACTTCAAAATTGTAAATTTTGTCAATATTCAATTAATAACTTGACTCTTGAATTCACACTTGTTTAAAAAAAATCCAAATATCAAATATATGCATCTGAAAATATGGAAACCTGAATTCTTTAGCCATTATGCCTTTTTCTTCTGTATGTGGAATTTTGTATCCCTGAGTTATTGAACGTTGAGAATCAGCCCTGTGTGTCATGCCAATAGCAACACAGGTGATATCCTGACTTGTATCTGTGTTTGAAATTTGGGGGTTAAAGGATTATTTCAACCTTCTAGCCATCGAGCTGTTGTATTTCCTCTTCAACAATGTGAAGTTTTTCCTGTCCATATCTATAGTAACAATGAATTTAACTTAGCTGTTGTACTTACTCTACAGCAAACTAGTTGTTGTGCTTAATCAATAGCAAACTGTGTTGCCCAAACGTATTGATAGTGGTAGTTGTTTTTCATTTACAGCAAACTCTGTTTTCTTAATGTGTTATAGTAGTTAATTCTTCTGATACATGCCCATTGTGAATGGTGTACAGCTATGTTTCTATATCAAGCCCTAGTCCATTTTTCTACTAACATATCTTGACTAACAAACCTGCAATACATTTTTTTTTTCAATCTTCTGTCAACTTAGTTCATGTACAGTAGGTCACAACCTAAAGAAGGAATGATGCATGTTTGCTTTTTCCTTCTTTTAAAATGAATAAAAAATATCCCCATTGTGCCTTTGCATATTAAACATTACTATCTTAAACAGTAGAAAAGTGTATTTCTCTCTAAAAAAAACTTGTCTCTATAGTGAGAGGCTAGAATGTTTATTTCATTATAAATATACAATTTTGTATCTTAAATATTTAAATTTTGATGGTGACTTGGAATCTAGTCATAAAAGTAAACTTCTTTCAATATGCCATACTCTTTATGTCTAGTTTTTACTCTCCGTACATTGTATATATTATTGAAGTTTTCTAAACACTGCACTCTAATTACGACACTCTGTGTTTGTCTTTATAAAGAGTGATAAGTTTTATCTAAACTTTATTAAATACAATTTGTAGGAAGAAAGATACTGCCCCTTCTCTTCGCTCATTACGTAGCAATGCATCTTCCTCTGCTGTGGAAGAAGAGTCATCTGCCAGTTCCTCCATAAGTGATACAAAAGCAAGCTCTTCTGTGGACTCTATACAAAGCTTTACATCAAGTATTATAAAGTATGCTCCCAAAAGATCTGGTGCTGCTTCAGTCATTGTTCAGAACTCTCAAAATAATGCCATAAGGCAAACTAAATCTAAAATCCTGTCCAATCAAATTAACGAGTCTGTTGAGGAGAACAGTTCATCGAGGTAAATCAATTATTTTTTTATTTTTTTTTAATAAATTAAGAATGTTTTGTCGGAATTGTAAGTACTACTTTTATAATATCCTGTTTATCATACAAGCTTATAGTTAGTTTGTTTCCATTTCATTTTTATAAATTTAGTTTTAAATGTAGTAACCTTGAATATGTTTCAATAGATTGTCTTTTAGTCTACCAACTAGTTATTTGCTTTAATATTTTTCCTCCTTTATTTTCTTCCTTGCTTGCATCCTTATTCCTCAGATTGCATTGACTACACAATTTAAAAATATTAATTCACCAAAAGACAAGCTCGTAAGGCTTTCTTACACTTAATAAAAACAATCATTTGATTAAATACTTGTTTAAATTTTTATGGTCAGTTATAAGTTGTTTTTTTTTTTTCATTATATCTTAGAAAATTTAAACTGTAAAATAAGTTTCAGAATTGGTTACTAAAGCTTCAGGGAAAATTTATTCATTTCTTCTTTTAATTCTTAATAATTTTTCTTTGTTGAAATGTAGTCATAATACTGGTAAATTTACAGGACATTCCAAAATTTGAGTTAAGAATTGAGAGGTGTGATGAAAGGTATCAAGAAGATGAAAACTTACCATAAGGGTCACAAACCATGTTGAGAAGATGGAAATCAGAAAAAGCCCTTGTGGGGTTTTGATACCATGTGTGAGCACAACTATAAAAGATTCTACTGACTTTTTAAGTGCTAAAGGATTTATTTTATTAATTATTACAAGATTTTTTCCTAATGGCACTCACTGACATTATTGCCTAGTTTACAACAATGCAAAAATGATTCCCAGATAAGCAAAACAACAATCTACAGTATGAAATCCTCCAGTGGGTCCACAATTGTCCCTAAACTCAAAGCCTTTATGCATCTTTATATGTGGCCCCATTATCTATCGAAACCTTTCATTCTGTTGATGCCTTTTATCACCCTTCCAAATTTGGAATAATCAAATCTTGGCAGTACCCTGCTTATTTAGCATTTAATCCTATAATTAATAATTTCTAAAAAAATTTTTATTGAAGAACAAGCTTAATTTTAAATGTTGTATCAAAGCTTCTTTGAAAATCATTGACTATCTTTTTTCTTTTAAACCAGAATTTCTTTTAAATAAAAAAGAAATTCTGTTAAACATGTAGTAATAAAACGGAAATCTAGATCCAATCTTTTTATTGTTAGAATCTGTTTTTTAAATATTTTTTATAACACATAGTTCTATTTTAGATAATCCTTGGCTTAACTCTGTTAAGCTTAGTTTATTTTTTCACTTAACCAAAACTTTTGTTATTTTTGGACGGTAGCTTAAGAATATTAAAGACCAACAGTGAATAAAGTAATGTTAGCACTACCACCAACATACTTTATTTAAAAAAGAAACAATATTAATTTATTAGCTCTGGAAAAAAATTATATATTAAAACTATTAGCATGCTATGAAAACTTAACTATCATAACTTTCAAATTATTGTTTTGGTTTCAAATAATTTTATTGTAATCGTAAGTTCTTTAAAACTTTGGCGCTTTTTGAATAACATAAATTTTATCAATATTTATTTTTATTCAAAAACGTATTCTTTTTAGCGTAAAAAAATGTAGATTCTTAAAATTGCTTTTATTGAAAGAAAAAACACAGTCTTTCAACGTCTACCTAAAACTGTAAAGTTAATACATCATTTGCAAAGTTACAGATACCTCTTCTTTTAAAGTCTTTCATCGAGACCTTTAAATTTATATTTTAAAAAATGTATGGCTGTTATGCAGAAAAATATATTATTCCCATACAATTGATGAAGCAGTGTTCTTATACTTTACTGAACTTATAGATGGTGATCATGTTATTTTGTTCACCATCTATAAGTTCTCTTAAGGAACAGGGTGCAATGGGAGATTACTTTTTGTAATAATAATTGCAAGAAATATCAAACAAAAATCCACTATTTTAAAAAGTTTTTATAATAATGAGTTTAATCTTTATCCCATTTTACCACACATATTACATTTAAACTCTAAATAAATTTAAAATTGATGAGTTGCTATCTTTTGAATGAACTTGCCTTTTTTCACTATTTAATTGCTTGAATTTTGAATTACGATTAATCCACAAGATTTTTTTTTTTCTTTACTTTGTATCATTCTTAATATTGAGTAAGTCTGAAAAACATTTAGAAAAGAAGGAATAAACATGTAGAAAAATGTATACAACTCTTGAAAATTGAGTCCAGCTGTCTCCAACTCCTAAAAGCACATTCTAGAATGTAGACATAGGGTTGCAGATCACTGCTTTAAGCCTTTCTGTTAAAATAAATTGAAAATTAAATTAGAATTGTATGCGTTCAAAGCCTGTAATTAGCTACACTGTTAACCATTCCTATAACTTTGAAGATTTTTGTTTTATTAAAGTATTTTGTTTTATTATTTTTTAAGTTTTTTTATTTAATACATGATATATAGTTATTTAAGTAAACTAAATTAAAAATTGAATCCTATTTTTTCTTCAAAATATTTTGACATTTTAAACACTAAAATAGCCACAAATAAAGTTTCTTGTTAGACCCCAAATTTATTTTGATTGAAATGCATTAGAATTGCATGTTGAATGACTAGTTTTTAACAAGTTGTTTTAATTTGATTTATTTTTCACTTATGTTTATGATTTGAAACAGTATAAGTTACCCAATTTTTTGTTTCTTTCCTTTTATTTTGTTATTCTTTACTTCTTTCCCCTCCTCTTAGAAAGGAGAAACCTGTTACAAGGAGTAATAAGGTAACAAGTTCCATAAAGACTACTAACTCTATTGTGACGAGAACCTCTGCTAGAACAGCAAAAAATAAAGTGATTGAAGTGAGTAACTATTGCAGCTCTCTCACCTAGAAAATATGCTTATCTTTTAATTTTATTATTTCACTATTCGCTTTGTATTTCAGAAAAAAATCTATTTGAATGACTAGCACATATACTGTTCATCTTGTTTAATAATGTTACAACTGAAAGATGTCCCGAAATTCATACAAAATTTGCACTAAATAATAAAATGTTGCCAACAAAAAGATGGAGCTGCTAAAAATTTAGGGTTGTTGAATATAGAATACTACTCAAAAGAACAACATGTTTTTAAAATTGGGTCATATAAGTCACATAATTGGCCCTAGTCATATAATTTCTTGTTTTGGTGATTAAAAATCTATGTCAATATCATGTGATTTCATTCTGTTAGAATTTTTATTTCCTTGTCTTAGGTTTATGTCAGCAAGCCAACAACTACCCACACTTTTAAGAGGCACTTTCTCTCCCAACTGTCTCTGGAGATGGGAAGGGAAAATTCTAAATATGCTTTTAATCCTTTGTATATCATTTTCACAATTAAACAGGTGATAAATAGTATAATTATTTGGCAGTATCTTCTGATGCATGTAAAAGGAAAGTCCCCCCCCCAATCACAATTTGAGATATAAGGCTGCTGTATTGATTCCCTTTTAATATTTTGTGATAAAATTATGCCAATACAATTCTGCAATCAAGAGTTTTTGATAGGTAGTTAAATATTGCCTGTTTTTAGATTTTTGATAAATATCTTTGTTTTTATGCAAGTAACATTAAAATGATTTTTCGTCATCCACGAAATCTGTTTTCATCAATTTAAACTGCAATAAAATTAGATTTTTAAAAATCTAAAGAACGAGTAGTTTTAAATTACTTACTCATTGCCACAAAACACATCATTTTATTTTTTTAAAGTTTTGAGGAGAAATTAATCGAAGTTCTAACAATTATCAAGCGCTATTTCTTCTAATCGTATAAAGCGATCCCTTTATTTTCTACCCTTTTTTTTTAAATTATTATATTGTCTAATAATACTAAATAATCAAAACTGTTTTAAGTGCAAAAAAGTTTCTTAGAAACACAAATTAAAAATTTTATCTAAAATCAAAGATTGGAAGGGTAGAAGCTATCTTAAGAAGGACATTTAGCACTGTATCAACAAAATATTGCAACGTATGCCTTCAAATCTGTGGAAACCAGTTTCCTGATTTACTATTTCATTCATAACTCTTTATTGAATTCGTCAATTAAAAAAAATCACAATTTTTAATTAAAAGTCTGAGTTTATCTATCAACATTATATTGCGTATGAATTTTGGGATACCTTTTACTTGATGAGCTACTTGGACAAAACTTTACCCTTAAAATAATGCTTTCCTCTTAAAGAATTTAAACAAAAACTGGTTTGTTATGGGGAAAAAATAACCGTCTATTTCAAACTCAATAAAAGTTTAAAGATTATATTCTTGCTATTAATGGTTGGCAAAGTATTCTGAATTTTCATCGTCACTTCATAATGAAAGTACATGATTTGATATTGAAACTTACCGAAAATTGTGGTCTTTTATATTGATATTAATTATTATCAAAACAAGTCTTGTTATCTAACAATCTCACTGAAATCACTTTAGTACTGTAC